>NC_134525.1:11338304-11570804 GCF_027942865.1 Odontesthes bonariensis
ACCTGCACTCACCCATTATGAAGTTAACTCTGCCAGCCCCATACTCTTGCCCCTGCTCAGCCAACTCCTTGACGTCGGGTATGGTCGCTAACGTTACTGCGGCTAGCATTAGCAACGAGGCTGCTAGGCTTGCTAAATCGGTAAGCATTAGGCAACTGAAGAAAGCTAGTCTTTTTAGCAACGTTATATTATCATCTTTCTTCTAGGAGGCTATAAGTTAACCTTTGTTTACGGCCACTGGCCCTAACCTGACGAGCTAGCTGTCAAATCACCGGAGTTTTCACCGGAAGTACTGGCGCACACACAAAAGTTTGAACGTCAACCGCTCCACTCTGCACGCTTTTTGGACTTCACGAAGGCCTACGATCTTTTTTATTTTTGTCCCGCCCACTTCAAATCAAACCGTGATTGGTCAATTTTCCCATCACTCTTCAAACCAAAACACATAACTTGGCCTTCCCCGAGATGCGTGAAGTCCTAACCAATTAATGAGCCGGTTAATCTTGCTTCGATAGAGATGGACGATTCTGATTGGATAGTATGTTTCAGGACAGTAACCCTTTCATTGCCGATGTGAATTTGACAGTAAACTTAACTTTGGAACATAGATTAGCGAGAATGTAGTATTAAATGTATTGTATTAAATTAAATGAGAGTGATTGAGTTTTTTTTTATGTATACATATATTATTATTTAATACTAATATGTTTTTTTTCCAGAATTTTTTAAGGCCTTCTCTGAAGGCGTAGAAGGCCCTGAGGGTTCCCCTCTGCAAGATGCTACCAAATTGATAACTGAAGCACAGAAATTGTAGCCTGGCGACGCCATCCTATGTACTTCCGCCCAAAGATTTTGGCTCCGCACATAGTCTGGCCAAATCCCCCTACCTCGGTTCGCTCAGTGTTTTGCCAATCAGCAAACAGTTGCGAGTGGTGACGCAGAACTCACGCGCGGAGTCCATTGTAGTCCATATAATTGTAGTTCAACCGCAGCGGAAATAAACATGGCGACGGAAGAACGCTAGAAGCTATCCATGAAGTTGTCTCAACTCTGGAGAGCATTACACAATTAAAACGAGAGCAAGAGGAATGCCTCTTCAATATTGTTAGTGGCAAGGATGTCGCAGCTCTCCTTCCAACTGGCTTTGGGAAAAGTTTGATTTATCAAATGGTACCGGTATAATGAAAGCGGATGTGGGAAGCGTGATTCGCGAGCTAGAGCCTCGCGAGAGTAAGCATGAACCTCGGCGCATAACCAACGTCATTTCTAAACATTATGATTGGTTAAGGGAACTCTGTTACTCCAATGAATTTAAGTTGCTGGGTAAGGTCCCGCCCTCCATGGAAACGGATTCCTCTTGGGTTTTCCCAGACTGTTTGACAAAGTCAACAGTCGGCTTTCGCCCAGGCTACAGAAATTGTGCAAAGCAGGTGGTTTGAGACTCCACAAATTTAATTCTAATCGATATGAGGTTTTAAGTTTTGTGGAACCATCTGAGAGGGCCACCAGTGTGATCTCTGCTGACCATAAACCTGATTTGACACTTATTGAACACACTTTGGGTATGCAGTAGCATATTGAAAGTGACAGTCTGGGTTTTCATACAGATCTGAGAGACAAACCTGATACACGCCGTGGTATTCTGTCAACAATTGGTTCTTTGTATGATCCGTTGGGATTTCTGGCACCATTCATTGTGAATGGGAAGTGCATTTTACAGGATCTGTGTCGCAGAAAGATTGGGTGGGATGACCCTCTTCCTGAAGACATGTATGCACAGTGGAAAAGGTGGAAGTTCAGCCTTCAGGATGTGAGAGCGTTGTTGATACCAAGATGTTATCATCCTCAAGGTTTTGGGAAAATTGTTCAAACAGAACTACACCACTTTTCAGATGCGAGTAGCATAGCTTATGGTGCATGCTCTTATCTTAGAGTTGTGAATGAGAATGGGAAGGTGCACTGTGTTTTGATCATGGCTAAAGCCAGAGTTGCTCCTTTGAAAGTCACAAGCATTCCACGTCTGGAGCTTTCAGCGGCAGTGGTTGCTGCTAGGGTGAGTGTTCTGTTAAAATCAGAACTTAACATGAAGATAGATGCAGAGTTCTTCTGGACTGATTCACAAGTGGTGTTGTCATATATTAATAATGAAGCGAGACGGTTTCATGTGTTTGTGGCAAATCGTGTCCAGGTTATAAGAGACAATACAAGTCCAAGTCAATGGAATTATATTGACACTACTGAAAATCCAGCAGATCATGCATCAAGAGGGCTTCGTGCTTCTGACATTTTGACAAGTAACTGGCTAAGGGGCCCTGAATTTTTGTTAAAGAAAGAAATAAACAAGAACTTAACATCATATCCTGATTTGTTGGTGGGTGATCCAGAGGTTAAAGTGGTACAGACATTTGTGACAACAAACGATGCTATGGATGTTCTGGAGCGTTTCACTAGATTTTCATCTTGGTTAACGCTTATTAAAGTAGTGGCCAGAATTAAAAGACTTGGATCCCAGAGTAAATATGGTTCCAATGTGGTGAGCGTTAAGGAACGTGAAGATGCTATTAAATCAGTGGTAAGGCTTGTGCAAGAACGTGCCTTTGGCTCAGAGATGAAGGTTCTACAGAGGAGAGAGTCTTTCACAGTCTAATCATCTCTTCCATTTGAACCCATTTATAAAAGATGGCTTGCTATGTGTTGCCAGACGATTGAAATATTCATCCTTTGGAGAAGATTTTAAGTATCCGATGATTTTGCCAAAGGAAGGCCATATTGTTCAACTTATTTTGGCTGACTGTCACGCTCAGGTGTGTCATCACACACAGTACATGAGCCAGCATATGAGACACGTTACCACAGAACAAACGATAACGTTAATAGGAGCTAAATGGCTAAAATAGTGTTAAAACATGATGCACACGACTGACGACCCACCCCACGTTTTTTTAAAGTCTTAGGTCGCTTCTTTTATTTGAAATAAACGGTCGGTTTAGTCAGTGCGGCATCTCTACTGAAGGAATGCACCTGTAACGTTATCAAAATGGCGGTTAGCGTCCGTTAATGCTAACAACTACTTGGCATGAATGTAAACGATTTCACCCGTTTAATGCCAAGTTTAGACAAGCGGCGACTATTTTGTGTTGCCAATTATTTTTTTACGTCGTGTTCGACAGCATTAGTGTAGTTAGGCTAAATATATAAATGTCATAACCAAATTAGACGTCTGCCTTTTGCCTGTTAACTTAGCTAACGTTAACGTTACCTCAGTAATGTTAGGCTAGCTGAACAAAGATTCATTTGATCGGAAATACTGTTAAAAACTCAATTGAGTTAGTGGATTATTTACATTCCAGGTTTATCCTGACACTTTACAGTTTGATGAAGCACATTAATATAATATATTAATGATTACTTACCAAGGGGTCGTAGTGCATCCCAAGAGAAGCAGCCTCCATCGCAAGTCCTTCTCGAATGTGGCGGTAAACCTTGGCTCAAGCTCAAACCTGCTTTGCACGGGTTAACCAGGGCACAAGCGCAAGGGCAAGGCTCCCGGCTGGCACTTTTGTTACAGTCTATGGTTAGATGTCTGTGACAAACTATTGTTTTGTGTTTGCCTGAAACATGTCTTGGTTGAAAAATAGTACTGTCACATTTATCTCTATGAATAAAGCTTAGAGGCTAATTAAAATATTCCCGCCCTGTACACTAAAATAACACACAGTTGTGTTAACTTGTCCAGTACACAAAATGTGTTAAGATTTTGAGCTTCTTAACACATGTTGTGCTGATTCCAACACAACATGTGTTAATATGTGACAACACATTTTTTGTGTCATTTTTTAACTCATCTTTTCTGAGAGTGATACACTTACACGTTCATTACAGTTCTCAAACATAATCGATGGTGGCATGTCGGTATATATAAATATTTTTGCCCAGAAGAAAAAAGAGCAACAACAACTACCGATCTATGCTCTTCTCTCGAAAAAAAACACACCTGCACCGCGGGCTTTAGAAGAAAAAAACGCTACAGAGCTGAGTCAGGATGCAGCGGCTCAGTCAGAAGAGCAGCGAAATACACGTGAGTCACGCGTGTCCCACTGTACTTTGTATTTTTTTTCAAAATCATTTTTAATTTTCTCCCGTTCTAATCCAATGACTCGGGTCGCGGTGAGGCAGTGCTGATCTCCACAATTTGAAGCCTTCAGTTCGTATTGATGATGAAAATGATTATTTTTACAGTAGGCTACAGTAGTTATTTGTAAAAAAAAAAAAAAAAAAAAAAAAAAAAAAAAACGTTTATACTGTACTTTTATTTGTTAAACAAATGCTTGGGCCTGTAAAACGGCTTTGTTCTTTGGTTTCAATGCATTATGCAGTATTTCATTGTATAATAATTGTAAAAAAAAAAAAGAAAAGGTTTCTACTTCACGGATTTCGCCTATCACGGGTTCTTTTTGGAACGTAACCCCCGCGAAAAACGAGGGTTCACTGTAATCCAAAATAAATTTGGTGTCCTGGAAATGAAGTCCTGGCTGGTGAAGCACAGGGGAGCCATGGACCCCAGAACACGCCCCTGCAAGGCAGAACCTGACGTAGAGGACAAGGAGGCCCTCTGGGCACTACTTTAAAAAGCATGCATACTAACACACACACACACACACACACACACACACACACACACACACACACACACACCATATCTACTGTAGATAGTTCTTACTCTACACATACTTTTCTTTACTTTTGAAATTTAATAAACTACAAACTACAAACACATTTGTTGACTGTCATTGATTTAATATGACTTTAACTGATAACGTCATGGAATATGGCCAGGACAGCCATACAGATTCGCGACACCTTGCATTGCTTTGTGCTGTGTCGCGTCACGTTGCGTTGCGTCGCGTCACGGTCTGTCTGATCAAAAAATTCATAGTTTACCCACCTCTAATTTACCACTACAGCCCTGCTTCCAACTGAATACTCAATTTGTTACAGCTGTGACAGTAAGGGTGATATTGTGAACACAACAGTGTTAACTGGACATGTAAAACTCCAGTAGACCCGATTACTGTAACGCTCTTTTAACTGGACTTCCCAAAAAGAGCATTAAACATCTGCAGCTCATCCAGAACGCTGCTGCTGGAGTTTTAACCCGGACTAAGAGATCTGAACACATCACAGCAGTTTTTAAATCTTTACACTGGCTTCCAGTCAGTCACAGAATAGATTTTAAAAGTCTGCTGATGGTTTACAAATCCCAGAACGGTTTAGGCCCAAAATACATCTGTGATCTGTTCAGAGAATATAAAGCCAGCAGAGCTCTTAGATCCAAGGACTCAGGTCAGCTGGTCCAGTCCAGAGTCCAGACTAAACACGGAGAAGCAGCATTTAGCTGTTATGCTGCAAACAAGTGGAACAAACTGCCAGTGGAGATTAAACTTTCACCAAATGGAGACATTTTTAAATCCAGGTCAAAAACATTTATTTTCATGCATGCATCTATGCATGAAATCTGCACAATATCTTTTAATTTATCTGGACTGTTGCTCGTTTTTAAATTAATTTAAATTATTTTAATTAGGGATGCACCAATACCGATACTGGTATCGGGCCGATAATATTCTAATATACTCGTTAAAGGGGAACTGCGGTATTTTCAACGTTAAGCCAAGACATTTGTCAGGATGTGTGCCATATGAGCAGAAGGCGTGCACACTGATCACACAATAAAATCTCCTCATCTCTCCCTGCAGGATGACGGCAACTTTGTTATCTACGGTTGGAAGCCTGTGTGGGCTACAGACACTAACGGATCAGATGTGGTCCGTCTGTGCATGCAGCCAGACTGCAACCTGGTCATGTACAACCATAATGACACACCCATGTGGAGCACAGACACTAACATGTCTACAGAATGTAAGATGTGTCGTCTTCAGCTGACTAATAAAGGCAAACTGGAGCTTTACCGGGAGGGCGAAAAAAAGTGGAGCTCTGCCAACTCGAAGTGATGGCCTAACACGGCGTTACAAATGTCTCTGACCTCTCTGCATTTTAAAGTAATCTTTGCAGTTCTCTGGAGCTTGATTCTATGGTCAGATTTGAGAAGAAAATAAATAAAACATTTAAGTTTTCTGTCTAATATCACACATTGTCTTTGGTGCTTTGTTAAGACATAAAATCTGTCTGAATTTAACATTTACCCCATTTTATTTTAGAGCAGACTGCTACAGATTCTCTATAATAAAACATGTGATTTGACTCGTGGTCTGTGAGACCACAGTAAAATCAATGTGATTTTATAGTCATTAAAATATAAAGCATCCAGAAAAAAACTCAGTTTTCTGACATTTTAGACATTTCAGAGAATTCAGTCAATGTTGGAGGCATCATCGGTGGAGTGTTTGCAGCAGCAGCAGGAGTCAGTCAGTTGATCTTCTGGAAAAAGCGAAAAGGTAAAACAATGATCCAAATTTTCAATGTGTATGTTTGTCTTATGATGTTAACTGGCAGTTATCTGTAAATCTGACTCCACATCAAATTCAATTTTACATAAGGGGAAATAAAGTGGATCCATGACAGACTTTAAGTATAAAAAGTTAAAAATGCTTGTGTAGATCTAACATTAGAGCTGGGCTACACTAGCCTGGCGACGCCATCCTACGTACTTCCGCCCAAAGATTTTGGCTCCGCACATAGTCTGGCCAAATCCCCCTACCTCGGTTCGCTCAGTGTTTTGCCAATCAGCAAACAGTTGCGAGTGGTGACGCAGAACTCACGCGCGGAGTCCATTGTAGTCCATATAATTGTAGTTCAACCACAGTGGAAATAAACATGTGACGGAAGAACGCTAGAAGCTACCCATGAAGTTGTCTCAACTCTGGAGAGCATTATACAATTAAAACAAGGGCAAGAGGAATGCCTCGTCAATTTTGTTAGTGGCAAGGATGTCGTAGCTCTCCTTCCAACTGGCGTTGGGAAAAGTTTGATTTCTCAAATGGTACCGGTATAATGAGAGCGGATGTGGGAAGCGTGATTCGCGAGCTAGAGCCTCGCGAGAGTAAGCATGAACCTCGGCGCATAACCAACGTCATTTCTAAACATTATGATTGGTTAAGGGAACTCCGTTACTCCAATGAATTTAAGTTGCTGGGTAAGGTCCCGCCCTCCATGGAAATGGATTCCTCTTGGGTTTTCCCAGACTGTTTGACAAAGTCAACAGTCGGCTTTCGCCCAGGCTAGGGCTACACACCAAACAAAGCAGCATGGGGCGATTTCTTTCAGGATGGAGTTATATCATTTTCACCATTTAGTAGATTCAGGATGATCAGAAAACACTTTAACAAGAATCTGATGAGCTCACAGATAATGTTGGAACATAGTCTCTGTAAGAAATTACATCTTTCTGAGGATGAGGGAAGGTAACAAGTTTGAACCTCTGAAATATGTCACTTGTCAGTAAATTAATTAATAATTGAATGAATTAATAGATAAATAAATACATAATCTTTGGGTTTCCAGAGAACCTTCAATTGTCTGTTCCTTCACAAAGTTAGAGCCATCATTGTTGCTGTGGTTGTAGCCTTACTGATCATAACAATAATAAAATAACATCCTGTGTTGACTTTTGTTTGTTGATTGTGTTGATGATATTGTCTTTTGGATTCAGGTCAACAAGACAACAACCGAAGGTCAAACAATGAAGAAATTAGTAACATGTAATTAATTTTATTTAGTTTTTTAGATGCTTTTAAATATTCGTTTTAGCACATAATTTGTGTCTCGCTCTATCCTTTTCTATTTCAATTCTTGAATCAATCAATATTTTCCTCTGTTGAAATCTAGCCCTGATTAAAGTCCCAGTTGCAAAGTCAATCTCAGCTGAAATATGTCAGGCTGACTGAAAGTAGAGCTCATGAAAACATGAACGAACTGACATTATTCTATCTTGTAATGTGGAAATTTTGTATGTTTTTGTTAACAGACGCATGGAGGTCCAAGGTGCTGATGAAGGACTGATTTCTGACTTCTGCCGTGTCTCATCAGATGACAACCAGATGTCCTCTCCGTCCTCTCCGTTGCAGTTTAGTGAAGCTGACAGTGCAGTAGGATTGTAATATAATTATGAACATTATATTCATGAAGTATTTTCTTTTTTATTGATTTTTCTTAGTTTTTTATTAGCAAAGAACAATTTTTTTTTTGTAATATAAGTTATAAAGAAAATAACAAATTGAAAAGCTCACAGATGCCCCCTGGTGTTCAATATTAGTCAATGCATCTGTTTTTAGACTGACAACAACTGTAGGAGATGCTAATGTTAGAAGATTTTCTTCCGTTCAAATGATACAGTAAAGTAAAGATTAGGCTCTTCTTAAATTTTACAAGTGCAATTAATTGAGCTTAACTGGAATGTTTTGCAATTGGTTCCACCTCAGGTCATTGACCCGAACCAACTGCAGACCAAAAAAGTGTTTACAAACCGTATATGAAGCTATCCTGCTGCTATAAGTAAATGTGATTTCTTATATCAGATTAATAGACATTTCTAGCACAAATTTGTTAATCTGAAGGATTTTAAAACTGAAGTATTTACCATTTCAAGATGTTGAAGTCGGAATATGAATGTAATGATTCATGAAGTTTACTGTGATGTTTTATCTATTATTGCTTAATGCTGTCTTTTCCAGACTCGTTTTTTTTATTTTTATTTTAAATTGACCGTTTGAGGTCTATAAATAAAGTGCTTAAAAAAAAAAATGAATCGACTGTTTGCTCTTTGATATTAAATCGTTGAATCATCATTTGGGACCTGTGCCATGTGTATTGCATGTTCACACACACACACACACACACACACACACACACACACACACATTCATTAGCCCAGTAGCATACTCACTAAGCAGTTGTTGTGTTGTCCTGTGGTTTGAGGTCATCTGTATCCACAGTTGTATTATATGTGATTGCTGCTACTTGTGTTTTTTTTTCTTTTTTGTTTGTTTGTTTGTGTGTTTGTTCTCTGCTTGTCTGCTTACAGGTGCTCCTGGTGGCTCTAAGAATGGATTCCCCGCAAAAGCCGTGGATTCTCTTCTGTTTTGTTTTTACAGATGTAGCAGCTGGTTGTTTCTTCCGATCTCCGTTCCGTTCTTTTTCTTTGCTCTCCCTCTCTCTCTGTCCCCCGGTCCGGTTTGGTACTGTCACATGTTAAGTATTGTAACAAAAATAAATAAATAAGGAGTTGATGGGCATCAAGGGTAGCTTTACATTCATAAAGCTTCCCTTGGCATAGCAAATGTGTTTGGCATAAACGGTATTCAGATTACAATTCTGCTGCCATAATGCTGGACAGGACAAGGGGTTGAGAAAAAAAAAAAACTCTTTGAAAATAGCACACTGGTTGCAGGCACACTTTTTTTTGCCCATCATCACATTTGGTGTAGTAGCCTTAAATCACTTGATCTTTGATGATTGATATTAAGTATCGGTCGGTTTAAATGATCAACCTTTTAAGCTGAACATATTTGCCTTTTCGTTCTATTTCATACATGTTCTTTAACCTGTTCTTAGATCTGGCTCTGGGCTTTGGTTTGGCTTACATTTTAGATTCCTTCTAGTTACTTTGGGTTTAGGATGAACCAATAAATGTAATAACCAGATATTATGAAGGAATGTTAGGATCTTTTTTTGAAAAAAAATTATGTCCACAATAGGGACACTATGCTGATAACCAAAAACGTGATGTCCATGTATGTGGACGAAATGTCGTAGGAGCTTATTAAAGTGCATCATTTTTGTCACCAAATATGATGTACTGGAGTAGATTTCAAACACTGGTTTTGTCAGCGTTTGTCTTGATGACATTTTACTCATAAAATGATATTCATCGCAGGCCAAAATGATACCAAAGCACCGTGAGAACCAGCTTTTCTTGATGTCAAACACTGCGCACAAGGACAAGAGAACTACAAGCATAAATGAGGTATAAGAAAGAAGTCTGGGAGTATTCTTCTCTGTCATTATTCACCTGCCACTTGTGAAAAGGATTTCTCTTGAAACCGTCCAGTTTTCATTCTGCTTTTGGGTCCAGAATTCAGAGGAACTGGTTTAAAAAAAGAACTGAGACATTAAAAATGACCTGAAAGAAGGAAAGTGACAGTTTACTGGCTGTTGGGCTCTGTCTGTTTGTTGTTGTCAATCACTGCTTCCTGAAAGTTATAGTTGCTTCTTTAAAAGATCAGCTGGTATCACTGCGCCCCCTACTGGACAGAAGCCGCAGAAGACAGAACACTTTACGACCAATTGCTTTATTTTCTAAAAAAAGAAAAACTATTTTGGGATTTCTGGAAATCTTCCAGCTATCCACTAAAATCTTAAATGATCAAATGATTCACAGTCAAGTTCTGAGAGAAAGAAAAAGATGTATGTGTTTAAAAACTCATCTAAATAGATTAATAGAAGAAGCGTAAAATGCAACTACAGATGTTCTGTTTTTATGTTAATGCCTTCATATTACAGAGATTAACTGGACTAATGTTACAAACATCAATTCATATAATGTAATGAATAAAATGAATAAATAAACAGCAAATAAACTATCTAAAAAAATATAACAGTAAGAACATAAACTTTATACAGACTCCTCAAATAAAAAAAGCAGAAAGCAACAAGTAGGCCAACAGCCTACTTTAATAATCAGTTTAGCTTCATTCCACTGACAGTGGGACAGTGATAAAAGAAAAGATTACTTTTTTATTTCCTTCAGTTTTATTTAAGTCGCACCAAATTAAAACAACTATCATCACAAGAAACCTGAAAGACACGGTCCAGTTTAAGCAATAAAACCTACTTCTTTCAAATCCAAAATAGACAAAGTCATCTGATGCCAGTTTTAAAAGAAGCTGCCTTGGTAAGGAAAACAACAGATTGCATTAAATCTGTTCTCTGATCCAATCACCCATCCTGAGTGTGCTCAAGGCGACTAAGGAGAGAAAAAAACTCCCTTTGAACAAGAAGAAACCTCCATCAGAACCAGAACCAGGAAGAGCGGCCATCTGCCTCGACCAGCTGGGGGTTAGGAGGACAACAACCGCCATGACACCAGACCAGGGAAACACAGGTTAATGACAGCAATAATGTCACATGTACATGGAGAGTACAGAGAGCAGAGGGAGGAGAGGTGCATCATGGGAGCTCCCCCAGCAGTCTGGGCTTATAGCAGCGTAACTATGGGATGTTTCAGGGTCACCTGAGCCATCCCTAACTATAAGCTTTATCAGGAAAATCTTAAAGGTAGAGAGGGCATCTGCTTCCTGAAGCCAAACTGCCAGCTGGTTCCACAGAGAGGGGCCTGATAACTGAAGGCTCTGCCTCCCAAACTGGCGGCTGGTTCCACAGAGAGGGGCCTGATAACTGAAGGCTCTGCCTCCCAAACTGCCAGCTGGTTCCACAGAGAGGGGCCTGATAACTGAAGGTTCTGCCTCCCAAACTGGCGGCTGGTTCCACAGAGAGGGGCCTGATAACTGAAGGCTCTGCCTCCCAAACTGGCGGCTGGTTCCACAGAGAGGGGCCTGATAACTGAAGGCTCTGCCTCCCAAACTGGCGGCTGGTTCCACAGAGAGGGGCCTGATAACTGAAGGCTCTGCCTCCCAAACTGCCAGCTGGTTCCACAGAGAGGGGCCTGATAACTGAAGGCTCTGCCTCCCAAACTGCCAGCTGGTTCCACAGAGAGGGGCCTGATAACTGAAGGCTCTGCCTCCCAAACTGCCAGCTGGTTCCACAGAGAGGGGCCTGATAACTGAAGGTTCTGCCTCCCAAACTGGCGGCTGGTTCCACAGAGAGGGGCCTGATAACTGAAGGCTCTGCCTCCCAAACTGGCGGCTGGTTCCACAGAGAGGGGCCTGATAACTGAAGGCTCTGCCTCCCAAACTGGCGGCTGGTTCCACAGAGAGGGGCCTGATAACTGAAGGTTCTGCCTCCCAAACTGGCAGCTTATTCCACAGAGAGGGGCCTGATAACTGAAGGTTCTGCCTCCCGTTCTACTTTTAGAAACTCTGGGAACCTCAAGTGAACCTGCAGTGTGAGAGCAAAGTGCTCTTTTAGGAAAATATCCAACTATGAGATCTTTAAGATATGATGGAGCCCGGTGATTAAGAGCTTTAAATGTGAGGAGAAGAATCTTAAATTCTATTCTGAATCTAACAGGGAGCCAATGAAGAGAAGCTAAAACTGGAGGAATATGATCTCTCCTGTTAGTTCTCATCAGAACTCTGGCTGCAGCATTTTGGATCAGCTGGAGGGTTTTCAGCTCAATCATTTTTATAACTCTGAGACAAGATGTTCCTGAAATTGGTTTGTAATCAACTGATTTGGTCCATCTGGCTTTGTGAATAAGATTTGCTGAGTGTAATCTAAACAGAGTGGATATCTATGCTATGCTGTGCATTAATATTACCTAGTGCAAGCACGTATAAGATGAAAGAATCGGTTCAAGCAGAGTGGTGTAAAAAGTTTCTTTCATCCTTTAAGGTTCAAACTGGTCTGTTTTGTCCTGACTGAAATCTCTAATCCCAATACACTGCAAGATAAACACGGTTGTTTTGTATTCCTTCAGTCCATGGTGCAGAGGTTAACTCATCTTCAGCTCTGTTCTCATCTATTGTCCATATCATGTTAATCTATCCAAACTCACAATCATTTAAAGCTACCTCACCTCAGGAGTGTGCAGTGTCTTCACTGGAGTTTTGCTGTAACTGTTGTGGAAAGTTACGTAGTGGAGTTCTGTTGACCTAAAATGTAAAAGCACAGCTTCAAAACAACATCGTTTTAAAGAGCGACTTCAGGTTATCACAGCAGGCTTCGTTGCTTCTTTGGCTCTTCTCATTTCAGTGAGCTCCACTCCATTCAGGCTGACACACAATGAAATGATCTTTTCGCAAAGTCATTGTTGAAATCAATCACATAAATTAATTCATTATAAATCCAATGATCACTAAATGAGTGAGGAAACAAAGTAAAGGTCCCAAGAATCTTTCTGTTTTTAGCTTTAATTTGTGTTTGTGATGTTTTTTGTCGACTTCTGATGAGCCAAGACGACAGTGACATTAACACACACACAGGAAACATTATAATGGGAATAAACATAGATTTTAGACAAGTTTTTTACCTGATCTGTTGTACAATACCAGGGCAACCAGTGCTGCTGCTGCTGCGACAGCTGCTGCGAACAAAACAACTGCAATCACTCCACCTCGTCCCCTCTGTTTCTCAACGGGGTTTGGACTACACACTTTGTTGCCTGAATTTTCAGAAACGGAAAAAGTGTCTCAGCATACTTTTTTTTAAATGATATTTTCAGTTATTTCAGATAACTGAGATTCTTGCAAACGGTTCTTGAGGTGAATACGGGTGGATGCCTCTAAAACTGGTCGCTCACTTTGTGGCTCGGTGTGGAAACAATCAACTCATCCTCAACATGAACAGAAATAAAAGAGATTATTGTGGATTTCAGGAGGACCAGGAGTAAACCAAACACAGTCTCAATCCAAGGAGAAGAGGTGGAGGTGGTTGATGAACACTTTGGAGTTTATCTGGACAGCAGACTAAACTGGAAATACACCAAGGTTGTGTTTGGTTGACACCTGCCGTGTAGTTTTCGGATTACTCCACTGTTCTGTCGCTCATATCCACAGCTGACTGTAGTCAGTTATACAGTTCATGCTCTCTGGTGGTCTCTGCCAGATTGTCCATGTTCCTTGTGACTGTTCCTTGTTTACTTCTTGTGTTATTCTTTGACCTTATCTTATACTCAGTTGTTTCATTGTGGCTTGCTCGTGTTAGAATTGTTTTCTTCCAGATGTTTGACCCTAACTCTGGTTTTAGATTCTACCAAACCCTCACTTGAGACGTTTGCCTTGTGGACGTGTATGATGCTGTGCTTCGAAATAACTAGTTTAATAAATCAGACTTAAAGTACAGAAAACTGTGTGTTTTAGTCAAAAGTACTGTTGAATGAAAGTCAAAAGTTGCACGGAATGCTATTTAAACTCGTAGTTACTATCCACCGCTGCTTACTCCTTTTCTTGAAAGTAGCTCTCCTGCTGCTTGTTCTGGTGCTGACGGTGCAGCTGTAGATCAGATCCGTATCACTGTCTGAAAGTATCAGAGAGCTGCTGATGTTGTAAAGCTGCTGTTCAGTCTGCTGGACGGAGGCTGTGTCCTGGAGCTTCATGTTGGATGGAGGGCTGGTGGACCAGGTGAGCTCAGGTTCGGGGTAGATCCAGTTAGAGCTGCAGGTGATCCTGTTTCCTACCTGATCGATGCTGACTTCACTGACTGAAGCTGCAAAGCAAACAAACAAAGCTCGTCAAGAACACCAAAGGAAACAGCAACATAAATTCAACACAGCTCAACAAAGACGTGTCTGTAAAAACATTTCTATAAAAGATCTACAACCATCTACTTTCAAGGCAACAAATGAGGACTTGTGTCCATTTGCGGTGCTGGTGTAACACTGATATCTGCCTTCATCCTGAACCTTCACCCCTGTCAGCTGCAGTGAGCCGTTCCCTTTGGAGATCTCATCCTGAAACAGTGATGTTCTCTTTATGAAGAGCGGGCTCTGGGATTGCAGCTGGTCCTGATTGTTGTAGAAAGAGTGGACATAAAGTTGTTCTTCTTTCATCTGAATCCAGTGGATGACGACGTCAGCACCGTGGAAGCTGCACGGTAAGACGCAGCTCTCGTTGAAAACACAGGACACCTCAGTGTCTGAAACATCAAATAAAGACACATCATTACAGTTCAGAAAAACACATATATATTATATGTATATAGATATTACATCCTTATTTTGATCTATCCGACAGTAACTCCCTGCTTCTCCTGCTATTTTGCTCTCAGGATCAAACCATCAGAAAAAACTATTGAAGTGTAGACGGATGAAGCTGCAGCAGCTAAATGCATAAATGCATCTTATAAAAGCCCAATACAGAAAATTGATTTAACTCTGATAAGACAGAGAACATTAAAATGCTTTTTGTTTTTCACAAACAAGGAAATGTTGTCAGGAGTTTGAAGACTTGGTTTTCTGACGCTTTTCTGTGGCTTGTTTTCATCACGTGAGTGAGAAGGAATGTTTCCAGACAGGTTAAACGAGATTCCAGTTCTGACATTTTTTAATCTTAAGAAGTGATTTATTCTTCCTTTTTCTACTCAGTCAAGATTTGATTTCCGGTCATATCATTCTATACATATCCCACCTCAATTGTATATATTTCTTTATTTTCTTTCTTTTTTACTTGTCTCTGCTATGTTAACTTTTATTTAATGCTCTGTGGCGCTGTTACACCAGGTCAAATTCCTGTGTACGTTGTAGATTTGGCGAATAAAGAGATTCTGACCAGGAGACGCTCTCACTTTTGACTTCACGTGTATCATGTAGATTTATTAACTTATTAGTTTGTTGTGTTTGAAATGAGTTTTCATGTCGGTCTAACTAAAACTTATCTGAGTGTCCATCAAAAGAACACAAATTCATGCTGTGCCTCCAAATATAGATTTAACACTTGCACAGTTTGTCTAAATATTCCACATGAGTGCAACAGAATTCTAAACAAACTTACATCCAGTAAATCCCTGTTTGATTTATGATGCAGATGTTGAAACATTTAGAAATGAAAGCTCAGTTTTTAAAAAGACTTGTTGACATTCCTCAGACTTTTACAGTTTTAATGACAGAGATGAGCTCAAATTAAATTCATTCCTCTCTGAATACAGTTTTGATTTCGTCATTTTTGTTTAACACACATTTGCTTCCTTATTTTTCAAACATACTTTGTATTGACGCTGGAATAAGACGAAGCTGAATGTGCAGTAAACGTTTGACTCACCTCCGTTTGAAAGACTCGAAGGAAAAGCCAGGACCACCAAAAACACGACACACTTCATCTCAGTCATTGTTGCTTTGGGATGTTTTCTGCTTGCTGCTGCTGTAATATACAATAAAAGACCAGGAAGTAAGAAGGAGATGTGACAGAGTAAAGAATCTGATCTAACTGGTGTTGTTTACTTTTACTTCATATGAAGGCTGCACCCATGAATCATCCTTAATGAAGATATTTCAAATGCTTTTGTGTGGCAGTCAGTTTTTCTTCCCTCCACTAAACGGTGTCGAACACAAACACGAGAATATCAAACAGCATTAATTGTTTCTAATCTTCTTCTGCTCTGACAGACTTTACATAACCTGCACTGAACTGCTGAGGAGGAATACTGTGAATAAGCCACAACTTGAGACAGAATAAAATCAACAAAAGTCTTTAAAAACAAATGTTGGTCAACAATTCAGGTTTTGTCTTCATTCTGCAACATTTGAAAATACAGAGGTTAAATCATGTAAGTCTCTTTGGATAGAAGCTGTACAAGATCAGTCATTAAGGTCATGGCAGTCCTAAGTTTTTGTCCTAAGAATTTGGATTCTGTCCAAGTTCATGAAGATGTTTCACCTCTGAAAGTTTCCTTCGTTCTGTCTGATTGGTGCAGAGTTTCAGGTGATACCATCCATCATACCTCAGAGGACATTGTTGGGTGTTTTCTATCACCCAAATTAAAGAATGACAGCAAATGTGTTTTTCTCTATAAACGCCAACATGACTGCAGTCATTACTGAAGCTTTCTTTGATCATATTATTTGAGTAATTAGGAAGAAATCTATTATAGGGAAATACTGCTGTGTCACATTTAAATGATATTTCAGAAATACACAAATAAACTGTAGCTCTCGTCACAACACAAACACGGATCGTGGTTCTTACTGGCATTTATTTGTTTCTTCTCCCATTCACACCGTGAGAACTGCCGGCACAAACATACAAATACGGTTCCCAACAAAGAAACAATGTCACGTATTATAAACATAAACAAAATGCATCGTTCACACACAGAAAAATACCTCATTAGCCGCTTGCTGTGAGAGAGGTTCTTGACGTTTTGAGCCACGCTTAGCAGTATAGTTTCAATTAATCTGCCGCGGCAGCACACAGGTAATGAACATTAATTGGTTCCGGGCCAAAACACCACAGCACCGATAAGCAAAATTAAATACATCATGAAATGAACCCATCTTATAACACACATATGAATTTGCTTAAATAACATCATCTAAATTATTCAAGAAATGAAGTGAAATTTTATTTTTAACATATATTCAACAAAGCTGCTTGTTAATTTAATATTACCAATCAGTTTGTTCTTTGTTTATGTCATTTTATGGTTGGTCGTTATTTTGCGCACTTTGGTTTGTGACACATTAAGTTTGTTCAATAGTTGTACCGTGCATGTTCGTTAATTACATTAGTATTTTCATTTTATTTAAAGATGTGAAAACTTTCTGAGACTCATAATGTTTTAGTCCTATATTAATTTATTAGTTTCAACTAAATTATTATGAGACTAACGGTAACCTGGAACAGCTGACCATTTTTGGTATCTCTGAATATCAGAGAGATGTGCGCTGTCTGCTGCCAGATGTCAGGCTTTCAGACCATTGAAACATCGAGAGCCTGTTAGTTGATCAGGTTATGGTTTATAATTATGATACCATGGCTTTATATCGGCTGTTATCAGGTTATGGTTTATAATTATGATACCATGGCTTTATATCGGCTGTTATCAGGTTATGGTTTATAATTATGATACCATGGCTTTATATCGGCTGTTATCAGGTTATGGTTTATAATTATGATACCATGGCTTTATATCGGCTGTTATCAGGTTATGGTTTATAATTATGATACCGTGGCTTTATGTCGGCTGTTATCAGGTTATGGTTTATAATTATGATACCATGGCTTTATATCGGCTGTTATCAGGTTATGGTTTATAATTATGATACCATGGCTTTATATCGGCTGTTCTTTGGCTCAACATGATGTGGCCTGTCATGTCATGGCGTCTCTATATGTGTGGACACATCAGCTGCTGCAGGTTAATATCTCCTGAACGATTTCGATATCACTTTTTAAGCGCAAATAAATTGGCAAGTTATCATGAAAATCCGTCTCACGCACACTTGCGTGCCTGCGTCTGGAAAAGTCATGGAAACAGAACGGATTGCGTTAGATGCTCTATTGAAGGCCGCTGCGTTCTTTACTTCCTTCCTTTTTACCTGAACTTGGACTGAACATCCACAAAGCTTTGGTAAAAAACCTGCTCGGCCTTTTATTGCTGAAAAAGTTGGTGAATCACCGAAGGAAGAAGAAAAACCTCAACCTGAAATGATGCCAGCACCGGGAGAGGAAGACCTGGTCGCAAGACTGCCACGTCCAACCAGTGAGTAAAATTAAATTAATGTTTTTCCTTCATATCAATGATTTATTTCATTAGAAATAACTAATTACCCCAAAATAGGAATATTGTCTGTTATGGCACTTAAAGGAGCCATCACTTTTGGGGACATAAAGGTCGTAAATTCCCCAGAGTTTGGCAACATCATTGGTTTACACTGTAAAGTTTCTGGATGTAGCATAAAGTTGGTCCGCGTTTATTTGAATTCCCGGGAAAAGTGAAGAATGTTATAGCCTAATGGCGGTTTAGTGATTTAAAAAGAATGTTATTTTTTGGTCGAAAACATCTGTTTTGTCCAATTTTGTCTCACAATTTTTGGAAACAAAATGGCGACTTAGAGTTTTTTCATAAAATGCTCTGAATGCATTTTTTGTTGTTGTTGGTCACTATGGAAACTATGGAACTGTTAAAATAAGCTTTCTGAACAGACGTCAGAACGTCCCGGCGTCAACCAGCTGAGTTTACGTGATAAATTAAATTTCACTTTGTGTCTGTTTTTATCAAAATACACAATAATTGGATCTGTTATAAGTGAGCAAACAGCTTTTTGTGCCTCCTCTACTCATTTTTGTACTGATGAAAGTCATTATAATTTTTACATTCACCCGGTTGCCGTGTTTTTTTTTTAACTTCCTTAAAACTTGTTTCATCTGGGTGTTATGTTGTTTTTCCCTCCAAAAAAAAAAAAATGCTTTGGGTTGTTCAAAATGAAGTCCCCTATACTTAAGCACTATGTATTCTGTTTGTGTTGAACCAAATAAGTTTTATTTCTAAGGTAAGGCAAGTTTAAGTGTTTTAACTCTGAGGTGATGGTGCATGCTGCATGTCTGGTACTGGCGTTCTCATCTGTGTGTGTGTGTGTGTGTGTGTGTGTGTGTGCATGCTGTGTGTGTGTGTGTGCATGCTGTGTGTGTGTGTGTGCATGCTGTGTGTGTGTGTGTGTGTGTGTGTGTGTGTGTGTGTGTCAAACCGGTTGCAAAGTCGAGTCTAATGTGAGCTTCCTGCATGAATTGTTGCCTGTCAGAATGTGAAGGTCACTGGCTGGTGTACTTGTTTATGTGTGTGGGGTTTTTTTCTTCGCTGTTCTCCATGTTTCGTGGTTGTGCTAGAAAAACGTTTCAAATCCTAAGAATCTGCGTTGTTGGTTGGTTTTTTAAGCATATATCCTAAAGATGCAGTTCTCAATTTAATCTGCTTCAACCACATAAACATACGCACACACACACTTCTGATAAAACACTATTTACATGTGGTGTGTCAGCACATCCTTTAAAGAGAAGTACTAAAATGTTTGCAATTCAACTTTTTTTCTCACAGGTCGTGGCCACATCGGAGAGCGTCCTGCAGCTGAGGAATACCCCGAGCTGCCCCGCATCAGGGATGAAGATGACGGTAACAGTATCGCTAGCCATGTGTCCTCACATGATGAGAATGTGCAGAGAGGTCCTGTTGGTGTAGTTTATAATGATGATGAGACTGTGCTGGCGAGAGGTGTTATTGGTTTAGTTTCTGATGATGATGACGTCACTGTCTTCCCTTTTTGGTTGGATTATTATACCGATTATTTTGCCGAGTATTATCAGGTTTGGGATTATGTTGATGATGTTGATGAGGCAGAGGACTCTGATACAGATAGCTGTACCAGTGAGGGCACACTGTACTTGTACTCTGAGGGAGAAGCTTGGTTTGATCTAGAGGAAAGCGATGTAGAGGATACAGATATCTGCACTAGTGAGGAATCGGTGTACTCGTCCTCTGAGGGAAAATTTTATTGGTCTGATCCTGAGGAAAGCGATGCGGAGGACTCCGATTGTTCCGCTTCTCGCCCTGGCACCTCCAGAAAGAGGAGCAGGGAGGAAAGCCAAGAATCGCAGCCCGATGCCAAGAGGCCGAGGAAGAGTTGTGAGGAGAGCTTTGGAGAGGAGCAGTTCTCTCCAAAGCCACCTCCCTCAACCTCTGGCCTCAGCTTCCCACAGAGTCTAGGCTGGGATGTTAAGAGGGCCAGATGGGATGACAGCAGCGACTCAGACTAAAGTTGTCATCCAGCGCCTTTCTTTACTGCTTGCTAAATTTTGTTTTCTTAAACTTTAGTAGGTAACATTTGAGTCTAGCTGGACTGGTAATGCCTTAGGTAGCGTATTGCACCAGGGTCTTTCTTTATCCGGTCGCTAGATTTTGCTCTTTTAAACTTTAGGAGGTAACTGGAGTCTAGCTGGACTGGTAATGCCTTAGGTAGCGTATTGCACCAGGGTCTTTCTTTATCCGGTCGCTAGATTTTGTTCTTTTAAACTTTAGCAGGTAACTGGATTCTAGCTGGACTGGTAATGCCTTAGGTAGCTTATTGCACCAGGTCTTTCTTTATCCGGTCGCTAGATTTTGTTCTTTTTAACTTTAGGAGGTAACTGGAGTCTAGCTGGACTGGTAATGCCTTAGGTAGCGTATTGCACCAGGGTCTTTCTTTATCCGGTCGCTAGATTTTGTTCTTTTAAACTTTAGCAGGTAACTGGAGTCTAGCTGGACTGGTAAAGCCTTAGGTAGCGTATTGCACCAGGGTCTTTCTTTATCCGGTCGCTAGATTTTGTTCTTTTTAACTTTAGGAGGTAACTGGAGTCTAGCTGGACTGGTAATGCCTTAGGTAGCGTATTGCACCAGGGTCTTTCTTTATCCGGTCGCTAGATTTTGGAAGACAATATTTTAGAGCGGTGTTTTACATTGGGCAGGGCTGGCACAGCCTGTGGTAGCATCTTGCACCAGGCCGATGTAATGCTGTAATACTAAATGTTATGAGAATGTCGTGTGTGTAGTAGGAAGAGGACTCAAATGCAGGGCACAGAAGGCAGGCATGGCAAACAAAGTGAGCTTTAACTATAACTGGTCTGAGCTAATGAAGACGTCCAGGAATGTATAAAAACCACAGGAATAAGAAATATCATGTGTAGGTTGTTATTCAGGGGCTAACCTAATGTGTATTTATTCAAAAATGTAGAATTTCTGATACATATTGACCATTTACTGATAGCTTTAGATTTATTTGACCCGTGGATCGGTTATCAAATGTTGCGTTCACTTGTCGGGGGAGACCTCAAAGAGATAAATGACAGCTAGCGAGAGAGTGAGAGACGGGGGGGCAGTGTGTCAGGAGAAAGAGCGGGTCATCCACTAATCAAAGGGTTGGTAGTTTGATCCCCACATCCTCAAGTTCAGATGTTGAAGTGTCCTTGGGCAAGGCACCCAAACTCTGGTGTTGATGTTGGGTTAGAGTCAGACAACGCGTCAGGGGACGAGTGGAAATACTGAGGGATGTAAAAGATTACGTATGGTTTATAAAACTTGTGTTCTGTTATAAGGTGGAATCATCATAATACGTAACGGTGTCGTGGTCACCTGGTAGTTTTCGCTTTGACTGAGTGGTTGCTGCATGTCAGAGAGAAAGAGGGGGACGCACTGAACTCACCTTTGGAATTTTTTCAGGCCAAAGATAGCACTGTGAGCGAGTGTGTTGTGGAGTGTTACAAACCGGTTTATCTGCAGGACTCGGCTTTGTAATTCATTTGCAAACTAGATATAATAGTAAGCATTCTCTTCACTGCTACCTGAGTCATGTCACAGTCATATAAGTACAGGAAGCTGGAACTGTCTTCACAGGCTAAGTTTCAGGAGGGGGTCCCTCCTTCTGATCCAGGCCTGATTCAAATCAAAGTACTTTATTAATCCTGCGAGGGGAAGTTAAAGGATTTCCCCTCGCAGGATTAATAAAGTGTCCACCTCTGATGTTCCTCTTTTGTGTGAACACATGTCACGCTGGCCTGAGCCTCTGTGGCTTCCTGCTGATGGCAAAGAAACAACAACTCTGACACCAACGGAGGACAAACTGGAACACCTGAGCTACCGCAGGTAACATATTGTGCAAAACAGGTGAGTGCATGATTCCGTCTGACTGATGAACCAAATCTACAGAAATCACTGTGTGCTGGCTCACACATGTTGAGTACTTGTGCAGTTTTTCCTTCCTTTTCCTGCTGTGTTTTACCGAGGTGATCAAGGATGAGAGAAGACTCCAGTGCAGGTCCGAAGGAGAAAGACTGTGGACCCGACACTACCGTTATGCACCCAGGGTTTCCGTGACGACGAGGAGCTCCCAGCCGGATGAGAGAAGCTGATGTTAAAAAAAAAAAGAAATAAAGGAGGACTTGGGGTAGGTCCTTTTTAGTGTCACAAAGTCGTGATTAGTTAAAAGGCCCATTATATACTGCAGTTAGAGGATATTAGCTGATATTATAGAAAAAAGTAAAGAAACAAGCTGCTATTTTAAAAACAAAAGATGACAAAAATATCACAAAGTTATGCTTAAGTTTAAATCAGGACTTTCTTTCTGTCTTCCTTGTAGCACCTCACAGTGGACATGGACCAGTCCCAGGAAGCTCCAGCAGCACAGCCGTCCCCTGAACACACTCCAGCACCAAATCTGCTCCCAGACACCGGACTATGGATCGGCCCCAGCTGAAACGATGAAAAGCATCCCACACCGAGCCGTACAGATGAAGCCGTCTCCGTGTGTGAAGCTCCTCACAGACACACAGAGAAGAAGATCTGCTCACCTACACCTGCAGAATTAACACAGTCCAGACAAGACGCAGACAGTTGGGACTGAAAGACAACCAGTGGGACAGTGTTGTTCCTTAAAGACATTATTCGTAAAGGATGTGTTTAAAAAAATGTTTGCATTTACATTTTACATGCTGCTTTGGTGCTGGAATCAATAAAAATGAACAGTTTTTACACTTACCCTCTCCTCTGCTGAATGAAACACCAGACAATAACTTTGCCTCAGAGAACGACCATCTTCTGATGCAACGCTCTTAAAAGCAGACCCGACAAAGCTTTCTGCAGTCTGTGTCAGACACATAAGGAATATTTTACTCATCTGAATTCTAAATGATCAGCTATAACATTTGATTTAGTCTTTCTTTGACTCATAGCCTCATTCCACAGATATGACAGAACAAACATGGGAGGCAGTTTACAGTAGATATCATCCTGTTGGTAGAATGCCTTTAAAACTCAGAAGAAGCTTTTTTTCTACTAATGTGCATCAAATTAAATTGTATCATCCAAGAGTCTGTAATTTAACAGGTTTTTCTTCAGGTTTCCTTAACAATGACATGACATCACAGCTTTTTCAGCTGCATCATGTGGAAATATTTCAGGTTTTTTTGCCAGAGGGCTGGCTCGGACTAATGAATTTATCTGGAAAAACTCACAGTACTGAGGAGGATGTTGTTTAAAACTCCTTAAACCAGCCATCTTCTTTTCTGGATATTTGTTATAATAATAGTAATAATAATAAAAAAAAACATTTAAAAAAGAAAGAAAAAATATCTGAAAGGGTTTTAAAGGTTCTCCTGGTTTACCTGGATGTGTATGCTCATTGTCCCAGTGCAGAAGCAACTGAATAATAGTGGTACCCTCTAAAACACAACGGCATGGGTCTCTGGAAGTTAGAGATGTGGGCTGAAAAATGCGCTTCTCATCACTGCCGAAGCTGCCGCCAGCTTTTAGTAACTTAAGACAAAGTTACTCATCATTTACACATCATTTCTGCTACCACTGCAGACACATCTGAAACTTCCAACTGAATACTCAATTTGTTACATCTGTGACAGTAAGGGTGATATTGTGAACACAACAGTGTTAACTGGACATGTAAAACTCCAGTAGACTCGATTACTGTAACGCTCTTTTAACTGGACTTCCCAAAAAGAGCATTAAACATCTGCAGCTCATCCAGAACGCTGCTGCTGGAGTTTTAACCCGGACTAAGAGATCTGAACACATCACAGCAGCTTTAAAATCTTTACTCTGGCTTCCAGTCAGTCACAGAATAGATTTTAAAAGCCTGCTGATGGTTTACAATCTGTGATCTGTTCAGAGAATATAAAGCCAGCAGAGCTCTTAGATCCAAGGACTCAGGTCAGCTGGTCCAGTCCAGAGTCCAGACTAAACACGGAGAAGCAGCATTTAGCTGTTACGCTGCAAACAAGT
This sequence comes from Odontesthes bonariensis, assembly GCF_027942865.1. Lineage (NCBI taxonomy): Eukaryota > Metazoa > Chordata > Actinopteri > Atheriniformes > Atherinopsidae > Odontesthes > Odontesthes bonariensis. Next base: position 11,362,692 of record NC_134525.1, read on the forward strand.
GGAACAAACTGCCAGTGGAGATTAAACTTTCACCAAGTGTAGACATTTTTAAATCCAGGTTAAAAACATTTATTTTCATGCATGCATCTATGCATGAAATCTGCACAATATCTTTTAATTTATCTGGACTGTTGCTCGTTTTTAAATTAATTTAAATTATTTTAATTAGGGATGCACCAATACCGATACTGGTATCGGACAAATAATATTCTAATATACTCGTACTTGTTAAAGTTAAAGGGGAACTGCGGTATTTTCAACATTAAGCCTCTTTTCTGAGTCGTCTGCAATGTTTTAGAACCCCCCTCACCGCTTTTTAGATGTTTACTGCTGTCTCCGGTATTTGCCTAATTTTGATTCTTCTCAACCTGCTTCAGAATGGCAAGACATGTACATGTAATGTCCAAAAAGGTCCGTAAAAGCACAATTAAACGTCCGTTTTCAAAATAATCAACTCACCGGAGTGGTTACTGGTGTGCACTGGTAATCCATATCAAATTTCGTTGCGAAAAGTTGCTTCTGTCGTGTTTTATTTGGCAGCTCGTTCATGCTCGCACTATTTTCTTAGCGGTGGCGGAGTAATATCAACAAACATCCAGTACAAAATGTCAAATGTCAGGCGGATCGGTGCGGTGTCCGCTGTGATGCCCGTCGTAGTGAAGGAGCTGAGCCAGAAGGCGAAGCTCTCGATTTACCGGTCAATCTATGTCAATCTACATCGTCTATGGTCACGAGCTGTGGGTAGTGACCGAGAGAATGAGATCGCGAATACAAGCGGCCGAAATGAGTTTCCTCCGCAGGGTGTCTGGGCTCTCCCTTATTGGGCTCGGTGTTGGTCCAAGTTCTGGAAACATTCGTCTGTGAAATATTTTACACAAATCTCTTCGGTTCTGTCGTCACAGTCCCAGAAAAAACTAAATCTGTCCACTGGCTCTTTAGCAGTTCTGATGCAGGAGCTCTAAACAGATTTTTTACATCCATGTACAGATCAATGAGCTGGCCAAAGAGCTGTGGGCGGGGAAAGGCAGTTTTGGCATAGCCATATATGGGCTCTGGGGGGAAATAACCTTGATGTCATAAGGTCTATCATCATTTATACTGGAATATATTTTTCTTTTAAATGGACACAACATCACACATTTCTTCTGTTTCAGAATAATGAGCAGGAACTACTTGTCCAAAAATGATGAGCTGCGTGAGGGGGACTCCATGATGTCGAACAACAAGCAATGGATGGATATGTTTTAGGTGCTCAAGACATTTGTCAGGATGTGTGCCATATGAGCAGAAGGCGTGCACACTGATCACACAATAAAATCTCCTCATCTCTCCCTGCAGGATGACGGCAACTTTGTTATCTACGGTTGGAAGCCTGTGTGGGCTACAGACACTAACGGATCAGATGTGGTCCGTCTGTGCATGCAGCCAGACTGCAACCTGGTCATGTACAACCATAATGACACACCCATGTGGAGCACAGACACTAACATGTCTACAGAATGTAAGATGTGTCGTCTTCAGCTGACTAATAAAGGCAAACTGGAGCTTTACCGGGAGGGCGAAAAAAAGTGGAGCTCTGCCAACTCGAAGTGATGGCCTAACACGGCGTTACAAATGTCTCTGACCTCTCTGCATTTTAAAGTAATCTTTGCAGTTCTCTGGAGCTTGATTCTATGGTCAGATTTGAGAAGAAAATAAATAAAACATTTAAGTTTTCTGTCTAATATCACACATTGTCTTTGGTGCTTTGTTAAGACATAAAATCTGTCTGAATTTAACATTTACCCCATTTTATTTTAGAAATCAGAATGTATCAGAAAGTAACTCCCTGATTTTCCTGCTGGTTTGTTTTCAGGATCAAACCATCAGTAAAAACTGTTGAAGTGTGGACGGATGAAGCTGCAGCAGCTCTGCATGAATGTTTTTAGAGCACAAGCTGGTTCAGCACCAGTGAAGTTGGTGAGGTGGTGTGTCTGCTCACAGCCCAAACATACTCAGAGACAAAGCCCACCTGAGGCACAGCCTGTTCACCCTGCTGTCATATGGAGAGTGATACATAACCTTCTGCCTCCCAGTAGACTTTAGAACAGTAATGGCTGCAGTAGATCAGTTATTTTATCAAACAAGCCTGTGAGACACATATCTTTATGAGCATATAATCTCTGTGGTCCCTCCTGCTTCAGTTGGTGTTTACAGTGACACTCACACACAGACATTTATACACACACTTCATAGAAACAGGACATAATGAAAGTCATCCACACACTGGTTCACTACAACTTACATCACAATGTAACAACCACATCATAACTATCAGTAGTTTCTAAAAGTTTCATTGTTAAAGAACAAAACCTGAGCAGTTACAAATATGTCTTTAATAAATCTACACGATTGTGATTAATAATAAACCTACACACCACATAAATGATCCAGTCATGTATATGACGCTGGATGACGCTGTGACGCTTTGCGGTAAGACGTGTTGCATCACTTCCTGTTACCTTGCTCGTGCACCGTGGAATTTCTTGCTCCGCTTGGAGTACTGATAATCACTTTATTTCGATCTATAACTTACACAATTTTGCATAGTTAAACTCTATAGCTTACCGTTCTGTTCTAACACACTCCTACAGATCTTTAATCTTTATTGTCACTTTTTAACGGTGTGTCTGGTTCTCTAGCGTAGCATGGCTACCGGTTCTCTTCCTCCTTCTCCTGCTTTCACCTGCTCCGTGTGTCAGATGTTTAGTTACTCCTCTGCCTCCTTTAGCGATAATGGTACATGTAACAAATGTAGTCTTTTTGTAGTTTTGGAGGCGAGGTTATCTGAATTGGAAGCTCGGCTCTGCACTGTTGAAAATCAACCGATAGCGAGCCAGGTCACTTTTGCCAGTGTGGAGCCACCTAGCGTAGCTAGCTCAATTAGCCTCCCCCTAGCAGAACCTGAGCAGCCAGGATTACAACGTGGCTGGGTGACTGTCAGGAAGAGGCATAGCTCTAAAGTCAAGCCCGTTGTTCACCATCGACCCGTCCACGCTTCAAACAGATTTTCCCCACTCAGCGACACACCCGCTGAGGACAAAACCCTGGTAATTGGCAGCTCCATAGTCAGAAACGTGGCATTAGAGACACCAGCGGCCATAGTCCTATGCATTCCAGGGGCCAGAGCGGGCGACATAGAATCCTATTTAAAACTGCTGGCTAAGGATAAACGTAAATATGGTAAAATTGTTATTCACGTCAGCGTTAATGACACCCGGTTACACCAATCGGAGGTCACTAAAATTAATGTTGCATCGGTGTGTAATTTTGCCAAAACAATGTCGGACTCCGTAGTTTTCTCTGGACCCCTGCCAAATCTGACCAGCGATGACATGTTTAGCCGCATGTCGTCCTACAATCGCTGGTTGTCTAGATGGTGTCCAGCAAACAACGTGGGCTACATAGATGATTGGCAATCTTTCTGGAGAAAACCTGGTCTGATGAGGAGAGACGGCATCCATCCCACTTTGGAAGGAGCAGCTCTCATTTCTAGAAATATGGATGAATTTATTTGCCACCCTAAAACATGACAACCCAGGGTTCAGACCAGGATGCAGAGTTGTAGTCTTACACACTTCTCTCTCCTTTCGAAGTCTCTGTTAGTGAATGAGTTGATTTATGATCATCATATTGATATATTTTGTCTTACAGAAACCTGGCTGCAGCAGGAGGATCATGTTAGCATTAATGAAGCAACTCCCTCTGACTGTTTAAATGTTCCTACGTTCCTGGAACCACAGGCAGAGGAGGAGGAGTGGCAGCTATCTTCAGATCAGGGTTACTCATCAGTCCCAGACCCAAGATTAGTTTGAGCTCTTTTGAATATCTGATTCTCAGTTTTTCCCACGCAAAGTGGAAATCACAGAAACCTCTTGTGTTTGTTGTTGTGTATCGTCCACCTGGCCCTTATTCTGAGTTTCTGTCTGAATTCTCAGAGTTTTTATCCCAGTTAGTGCTGAGTACAGATAAAGTCATTGTAGTGGGTGACTTTAATATTCATGTAGATGTTGAAAATGACAGCCTGAATATGAACTTTAATTCTATATTGGACTCTATTGGATTTTCTCAGAGTGTTCACGGACCGACTCACTGCCTTAATCACACCCTTGATCTTGTGCTGACTTATGGCATTGAGAGTGAACAGTTAACAGTGTTCCCTCATAACCCTGTCTTATCTGACCATTTTCTGATAACCTTTGAGTTTACATTACTTGACTATACAGTTTCTGAGAAGAAATTTACATATAGAAGGTGTCTATCAGAGGATGCTGTAACCAGATTTGAAGAATTAATTCCATCATCCTTTTCTTCACTGCCATGTGCAGATATGACAGAGGACGACTACCTAAACTTTACTCCAGCAGCACTTGACTCTCTTGTTGACAGCACTATAGTTTCAATGCGTACAGCACTGGACAATGTTGCCCCTCTGAAAAGGAAGGTAATCAGTCAGAAGAGGTTGGCTCCTTGGTATAATTCACAGCTGCGTGCTTTAAAGCAGACTGCAAGAAAGCTGGAGAGACAGTGGCGTTCCTCTAATTTAGAAGAGTCTCAGTTAGTCTGGAAAGATAGTTTAACAATGTATAAGAAAGCCTTTCGTAAAGCTAGAACTGCTTATTATTCATCATTGATAGAAGAGAATAAGAATAATCCCAGGTTTCTTTTCAGCACTGTAGCCAGTCTGACTAAGAGTCCGAGCTCTGCTGAGCCAGTTATTCCTTTAACTCTCAGCAGTGATGATTTCATGAGCTTCTTCATCAATAAAATTGTTTCTATCAGAGAGAAGATTGATGGAGTCCTTCCCACTATTATTAGTGATATATCATCAAGTACAGCAGCTTTAGAAGTATCTTTAGAACCTGATTTGTATTCAGACGGCTTCTGCCCAGTTGATCTCTCTGATCTAACGACAGCAATAGTCTCTTTTAAACCATCACCTTGTGTTTTAGACCCAATCCCAACCAGACTGTTCAAGGAGGTTTTCCCATTAATTGACACTTCCATATTGGATTTGATCAATCTGTCTTTGTTGACAGGATATGTACCTCAGACTTTTAAAGTTGCTGTAATTAAACCTTTACTTAAAAAACCTACTCTTGATTCAGAAGTGTTGGCTCATTATAGACCTATATCCAATCTCCCTTTTATGTCTAAAGTTCTTGAAAAAATAGTTGCAGCTCAGCTTTGTGATCATTTACACAGAAATAATCTGTTTGAAGAGTTTCAGTCAGGATTCAGAGTGCATCATAGCACAGAAACTGCACTGCTGAAAGTTACCAATGATCTCCTCTTAGCCTCTGATAGCGGACTTGTGTCTGTGCTTGTCCTGTTGGATCTCAGTGCTGCATTTGACACGGTCGATCACAGTATCTTATTACACAGACTTGAACATGTTATTGGGATTAAAGGAACTGCATTAGGCTGGTTTAAGTCATATTTATCTGATAGATTTCAGTTTGTTCTTGTAAATGAAGAATCTTCCTCACACACCAGAGTAAGTCATGGAGTTCCTCAGGGTTCTGTGCTTGGACCGATTCTTTTCACTTTATACATGCTTCCATTAGGTAACATTATTAGACAGCATGGCATAAATTTCCATTGCAATGCTGATGATACTCAGCTGTACTTATCTATAAAACCAGATGAACCCAATAGGTTGGTTAGACTACAAGCATGTATTAAAGACATAAAGACCTGGATGACTCAGAACTGTCTGCTGCTAAAATCAGACAAAACTGAAGTCGTTATCTTTGGACCTGAGCGTTTCAGGGAGAAATTGTCTAGCTATATAGTTACTCTAGATCAGGGGTCTTCAACGTTTTTCAGGCCAGGGACCCCCAAACTGATGGAGAGTTGGAGCAGGGACCCCCCTACTATTTATATGGCATACAATTGTGTTTTATGTTTAACGGGGCCTAGTGCCGTGTATAAACATAGCTACTCTGTTATTGTACATTCAATACTAAGCTATTCAAATAATACACAGGTTAATATATTCATGTTTTTATTTTAAACATGTGCAAGGTACAGGGTGGCCGTGCCACTACCATTTATAAACATCTTGCATACAACACTGAGCTATTCAAATTATCCACAGATTTTAACTTTAAACATGCATGTAGATGGGACAATCAATCCTCAAAGCATCTGTGGATGGCACACATTTGCACACAATTTATGAGAAAAAACTGTTTGAAAAAAATTTTATTTATTTTTTTTTAAAATCATCTAATCAACCAAAGATTTCGCGACCCCCCTGCAGTACCTCCGTGGACCCCCTGGGGGTCGCGGACCCCCTGTTGAAGACCTCTGCTCTAGATGGTATTTCCTTGGCTTCTAGTTCTACAGTGAGGAACCTTGGAGTTATTTTTGACCAGAATTTATCATTTGACTCGCATATAAAACAGGTTTCGACTGCCTTCTTTCATCTTCGTAGTATTGTTAAAATCAGGAACATCTTGTCTCAGTGATGCAGAAAAACTAATTCATGCATTTGTTACTTTAAGATTGGACTACTGTAATTCTTTATTATTGGGCTGTCCCACATATTCTCTGAAAAGCCTTCAGCTGATCCAAAATGCTGCAGCCAGAGTTCTGACGAGAACTAACAGGAGAGATAATATTCCTCCAGTTTTAGCTTCTCTTCATTGGCTCCCTGTTAGATTCAGAATAGAATTTAAGATTCTTCTCCTTACATATAAAGCTCTTAATGACCGAGCTCCATCATATCTTAAAGATCTCATTGTAAGATATTTTCCTAACAGAGCACTTCGTTCCCAAACTGCAGGTTTACTTGAGGTTCCCAGAGTTTCTAAAAGTAGAATGGGAGGCAGAGCCTTCAGTTATCAGGCCCCTCTCTGTGGAATAAGCTGCCAGTAAATGTCCGGGAAGCAGACACCCTTTCCACTTTTAAGACCAGGCTTAAAACTTTCCTTTTTGATAAAGCTTATAGTTAGGGATGGCTCAGGTGATCCTGAAACATCCCATAGTTAAGCTGCTATAGGCCTAGACTGCTGGGGGGCCTCATCTGACACACCTTTCCTCACTTTACTCTCTTTATGTATATGTGATATTATTATGGTCATTAACTCGTGTTTCCCTGTTCCAACAGATATCCTTTGAATGGTGTTACAGTGCCGCCGCCGCGACAGCCCCCTCCCCCCCTTTCTGTCTTCTCAAACCCCAGCTGGTGGAGGCGGATGGCCACCCTTCCTGGTTCTGGTTCTGCCAGAGGTTTCTTCCTGTTAAAAGGGAGTCGTTCCTTTCCACAGTCGCCTCAGGCACGCTCAGGCCGGGAGATTGGACCGAAAAACAAAAAGTTTTCAGTGCAGTCTGTTGGTTTTCTTAGCTAGGAAATTGTTTTTGAATTGGCTCTATATGAACGAATTGGATTATTTTATGAATTATGATTATTATTAATTAATTGAATTCCAATTGGCTTGAATTGGACTTACTATCTAAGTGCCTTGAGATGACATTTGTTGTATTTGGCGCTATATAAATAAAAATGAATTGAATTGAATAAATGCATCTTATAAAAGTCCAGCATTGAAAATCAATTTAACTCTGACAGAGTGGAAGCATATAACAGCCTGTAAGATGAGGGACACAGCACAGAGAACATTAAAATGTCGTTTTTGCTGCTTTTTGTTTTTAACAAACAAGGAACTGTTGTCAGGAGTTTAAATCCAAAAACCCTGTTGGTTGTGCAGCAGACGTTATTATCTGATGCTTTTCCGTGTCTTTTTTTATAACGTGCTGTAATGTTCAATAAAAGACCAGGAAGTAAGAAGGAGATGTGACAGAGTAAAGAATCTGATCTAACTGGTGTTGTTTACTTTTACTTCATATGAAGGCTGCACCCATGAATCATCCTTAATGAAGATATTTCAAATGCTTTTGTGTGGCAGTCAGTTTTTCTTCCCTCCACTAAACGGTGTCGAACACAAACACGAGAATATCAAACAGCATTAATTGTTTCTAATCTTCTTCTGCTCTGACAGACTTTACATAACCTGCACTGAACTGCTGAGGAGGAATACTGTGAATAAGCCACAACTTGAGACAGAATAAAATCAACAAAAGTCTTTAAAAACAAATGTTGGTCAACAATTCAGGTTTTGTCTTCATTCTGCAACATTTGAAAATACAGAGGTTAAATCATGTAAGTCTCTTTGGATAGAAGCTGTACAAGATCAGTCATTAAGGTCATGGCAGTCCTAAGTTTTTGTCCTAAGAATTTGGATTCTGTCCAAGTTCATGAAGATGTTTCACCTCTGAAAGTTTCCTTCGTTCTGTCTGATTGGTGCAGAGTTTCAGGTGATACCATCCATCATACCTCAGAGGACATTGTTGGGTGTTTTCTATCACCCAAATTAAAGAATGACAGCAAATGTGTTTTTCTCTATAAACGCCAACATGACTGCAGTCATTACTGAAGCTTTCTTTGATCATATTATTTGAGTAATTAGGAAGAAATCTATTATAGGGAAATACTGCTGTGTCACATTTAAATGATATTTCAGAAATACACAAATAAACTGTAGCTCTCGTTACAACACAAACACGGATCGTGGTTCTTACTGGCATTTATTTGTTTCTTCTCCCATTCACACCGTGAGAACTGCCGGCACAAACATACAAATACGGTTCCCAACAAAGAAACAATGTCATGTATTATAAACATAAACAAAATGCATCGTTCACACACAGAAAAATACCTCATTAGCCGCTTGCTGTGAGAGAGGTTCTTGACATTTTGAGCCACGCTTAGCAGTATAGTTTCAATTAATCTGCCGCGGCAGCACACAGGTAATGAACATTAATTGGTTCCGGGCCAAAACACCACAGCACCGATAAGCAAAATTAAATACATCATGAAATTAACCCATCTTACAACACACATATGAATTTGCTTAAATAACATAATCTAAATTATTCAACAACATGAAATCGTGAAATATTATCTTTAACATAAATTCAACAAAACTTACATAAACAGTTTTCACTGTTAAAGATTATTCTTATGTAAGTTTATTCGTTTTTAGATTATTACTATTGTTATCATTATCATGGTAGCGTTTCGGCAGGTTTCCCAGCATGCCTTGCGTGACTAATTGTTTTGTTAGTTTTAGTTCCAAGTACGCAGCTGCTTTTTATATATTTATTTATTTACCTTTATTTAACCAGCCAAGCAATTAAGAACAAAAATTCTTATTTTCAATAGCAACCTGAACGAGCAGAGGCTCGATAAAGGGAAGGGGGAGGAGGAGCTAACAGTTAAAAGAATAGGGTTATATAAAATGCACAACAAAAGAAATCAATAAAAATAATAAAATAAATAAATACAGTACAAAACAAAATACAGACAAACAGTAAACAGTATGGCAGGAGGGTATATTAACAAGTGTAGGAATCAACTGTGGCTTGGAGCAGGTTTGTTTTGAAGACAGAGATTTGGGGTTAGGACAGACAGTTTCAGGGTGTGTTGAAGTGCGTTCCAGTCGTATGCTGCAGCAAAACGGAAGGCACTACGTCCAAAGACAGTCCGGGCTTTGGGAATAGATAAATTGAGGAAGGCATTGGATCTTAAGTTACGGGCAGGCTGGGAAATGTGCAGAAGGGACGAGGTAGCGAGGTGTAATGCCAAGAATGGATTTGTAAATGAGAATAAACCAGTGGTGAAGCCGTCTGGTGTGAAGTGATGTCCTATCAACCAACTTATATAAGTCGCAGTGGTGAGTTGTGAATGGAGCTCCAGTGGCAAAACGGATGGCGGAGTGATGGAGGGGTCCAGTTTGCTAAGAGTGGAGTGGGAAGCTGCTCTACAGATGTTAATTTAATATTACCAATCAGTTTGTTCTTTGTTTATGTCATTTTATGGTTGGTCGTTATTTTGCGCACTTTGGTTTGTGACACATTAAGTTTGTTCAACAGTTGTACCGTGCATGTTCGTTAATTACATTAGTATTTTCATTTTATTTAAAGATGTGAAAACTTTCTGAGACTCATAATGTTTTAGTCCTATATTAATTTATTAGTTTCAACTAAATTATTATGAGACTAACGGTAACCTGGAACAGCTGACCATTTTTGGTATCTCTGAATATCAGAGAGATGTGCGCTGTCTGCTGCCAGATGTCAGGCTTTCAGACCATTGCAACATCGAGAGCCTGTTAGTTGATCAGGATATGGTTTATAATTATGATACCATGGCTTTATATCGGCTGTTATCAGGTTATGGTTTATAATTATGATACCATGGCTTTATATCGGCTGTTATCAGGTTATGGTTTATAATTATGATACCATGGCTTTATATCGACTGTTATCAGGTTATGGTTTATAATTATGATACCATGGCTTTATATCGGCTGTTATCAGGTTATGGTTTATAATTATGATACCATGGCTTTATATCGACTGTTATCAGGTTATGGTTTATAATTATGATACCATGGCTTTATATCGGCTGTTATCAGGTTATGGTTTATAATTATGATACCATGGCTTTATATCGGCTGTTCTTTGCCTCAACATGATGTGGCCTGTCATGTCATGGCGTCTCTATATGTGTGGACACATCAGCTGCTGCAGGTTAATATCTCCGGAACGATTTCGATATCACTTTTTAAGCGCAAATAAATTGGCAAGTTATCATGAAAATCCGTCTCACGCACACTTGCGTGCCTGCGTCTGGAAAAGTCATGGAAACAGAACGGATTGCGTTCGATGCTCTATTGAAGGCCGCTGCGTTCTTTACTTCCTTCCTTTTTACCTGAACTTGGACTGAACATCCACAAAGCTTTGGTAAAAAACCTGCTCGGCCTTTTATTGCTGAAAAAGTTGGTGAATCACCAAAGGAAGAAGAAAAACCTCAACCTGAAATGATGCCAGCACCGGGAGAGGAAGACCTGGTCGCAAGACTGCCACGTCCAACCGGTGAGTAAAATTAAATTAATGTTTTTCCTTCATATCAATGATTTATTTCATTAGAAATAACTAATTACCCCAAAATAGGAATATTGTCTGTTATGGCACTTAAAGGAGCCATCACTTTTGGGGATATAAAGGTCGTAAATTCCCCAGAGTTTGGCAACATCATTGGTTTACACTGTAAAGTTTCTGGATGTAGCATAAAGTTGGTCCGCGTTTATTTGAATTCCCGGGAAAAGTGAAGAATGTTATAGCCTAATGGCGGTTTAGTGATTTAAAAAGAATGTTATTTTTTGGTCGAAAGCATCTGTTTTGTCCAATTTTGTCTCACAATTTTAGAAAACAAAATGGCGACTTAGAGTTTTTTCATAAAATGCTCTGAATGCATTTTTTGTTGTTGTTGGTCACTATGGAAACTATGGAAGTATTAAAATAAGCTTTCTGAACAGACGTCAGAACGTCCCGGCGTCAACCAGCTGAGTTTACGTGATAAATTAAATTTCACTTTGTGTCTGTTTTTATCAAAATACACAATAATTGGATCTGTTATAAGTGAGCAAACAGCTTTTTGTGCCTCCTCTACTCATTTTTGTACTGATGAAAGTCATTATAATTTTGTACATTCACCCGGTTGCCGTGTTTTTTTTTTTAACTTCCTTAAAACTTGTTTCATCTGGGCGTTATGTTGTTTTTCCCTCCAAAAAACAAAATGCTTTGGGTTGTTCAAAATGAAGTCCCCTATACTTATGCACTATGTATTCTGTTTGTGTTGAACCAAATACGTTTTATTTCTAAGGTAAGGCAAATTTAAGTGTTTTAACTCTGAGGTGATGGTGCATGCTGCATGTCTGGTACTGGCGTTCTCATCTGTGTGTGTGTGTGTGTGTGTGTGTGTGTGTGTGCGCGTGCTGTGTGTGTGTGTGTGCATGCTGTGTGTGTGTGTGTGCATGCTGTGTGTGTGTGTGTGCATGCTGTGTGTGTGTGTGTGTGTGTGTGTGTGTGTGTGTGTGTGTGTGTCAAACCGGTTGCAAAGTCGAGTCTAATGTGAGCTTCCTGCATGAATTGTTGCCTGTCAGAATGTGAAGGTCACTGGCTGGTGTACTTGTTTATGTGTGTGGGGTTTTTTTCTTCGCTGTTCTCCATGTTTCGTGGTTGTGCTAGAAAAACGTTTCAAATCCTAAGAATCTGCGTTGTTGGTTGGTTTTTTAAGCGTATATCCTAGAGAGATGCAGTTCTCAATTTAAGCTGCTTCAACCACATAAACATACGCACACACACACTTCTGATAAACCACTATTTACATGTGGTGTGTCAGCACATCCTTTAAAGAGAAGTACTAAAATGTTTGCAATTCAACTTTCTGTCTCGCAGGTCGTGGCCACATCGGAGAGCGTCCTGCAGCTGAGGAATACCCCGAGCTGCCCCGCATCAGGGATGAAGATGACGGTAACAGTATCGCTAGCCATGTGTCCTCAGATGATGGGAATGTGCAGAGAGGTCCTGTTGGTGTAGTTTATAATGATGATGAGACTGTGCTGGCGAGAGGTGTTATTGGTTTAGTTTCTGATGATGATGACGTCACTGACTTCCCTTTTTGGTTGGATTATTATGCCGATTATTATGCCGAGTATTATCAGGTTTGGGATTATGTTGATGATGTTGATGAGGCAGAGGACTCTGATACAGATAGCTGTACCAGTGAGGGCACACTGTACTTGTACTCTGAGGGAGAAGCTTGGTTTGATCTAGAGGAAAGTGATGTAGAGGATACAGATATCTGCACTAGTGAGGAATCGGTGTACTCGTCCTCTGAGGGAAAATTTTATTGGTCTGATCCTGAGGAAAGCGATGCGGAGGACTCCGATTGTTCCGCTTCTCGCCCTGGCACCTCCAGAAAGAGGAGCAGGGAGGAAAGCCAAGAATCGCAGCCCGATGCCAAGAGGCCGAGGAAGAGTTGTGAGGAGAGCTTTGGAGAGGAGCAGTTCTCTCCAAAGCCACCTCCCTCAACCTCTGGCCTCAGCTTCCCAAAGAGTCTAGGCTGGGATGTTAAGAGGGCCAGATGGGATGACAGCAACTAAAGTTGTCATCCAGCGCCTTTCTTTACTGCTTGCTAAATTTTGTTCTTTTAAACTTTAGGAGGTAACTGGAGTCTAGCTGGACTGGTAATGCCTTAGGTAGCTTATTGCACCAGGGTCTTTCTTTATCCGGTCGCTAGATTTTGTTCTTTTAAACTTTAGGAGGTAACTGGAGTCTAGCTGGACTGGTAATGCCTTAGGTAGCGTATTGCACCAGGGTCTTTCTTTATCCGGTCGCTAGATTTTGGAAGACAATATTTTAGAGCGGTGTTTTACATTGGGCAGGGCTGGCACAGCCTGTGGTAGCGTCTTGCACCAGGCCAATGTAATGCTGTAATACTAAATGTTATGAGAATGTCGTGTGTGTAGTAGGAAGAGGACTCAAATGCAGGGCACAGAAGGCAGGCATGGCAAACAAAGTGAGCTTTAACTATAACTGGTCTGAGTTAAAGGATTTCCCCTCGCAGGATTAATAAAGTGTCCACCTCTGATGTTCCTCTTTTGTGTGAACACATGTCACGCTGGCCTGAGCCTCTGTGGCTTCCTGCTGATGGCAAAGAAACAACAACTCTGACACCAACGGAGGACAAACTGGAACACCTGAGCTACCGTAGGTAACATATTGTGCAAAACAGGTGAGTGCATGATTCCGTCTGACTGATGAACCAAATCTACAGAAATCACTGTGTGCTGGCTCACACATGTTGAGTACTTGTGCAGTTTTTCCTTCCTTTTCCTGCTGTGTTTTACCGAGGTGATCATGGATGAGAGAAGACTCCAGCGCAGGTCCGAAGGAGAGAGACTGTGGACCCGACACTGCCGTTATGCACCCAGGGTTTCCGTGACGACGAGGAGCTCCCAGCCGGATGAGAGAAGCTGATGTTAAAAAAAAAAAGAAATAAAGGAGGACTTGGGGTAGGTCCTTTTTAGTGTCACAAAGTCGTGATCAGTTAAAAGGCCCATTATATACTGCAGTTAGAGGATATTAGCTGATATTATAGAAAAAAGTAAAGAAACAAGCTGCTATTTTAAAAACAAAAGATGACAAAAATATCACAAAGTTATGCTTAAGCTTAAATCAGGACTTTCTTTCTGTCTTCCTTGTAGCACCTCACAGTGGACATGGACCAGTCCCAGGAAGCTCCAGCAGCACAGCCGTCCCCTGAACACACTCCAGCACCAAATCTGCTCCCAGACACCGGACTATGGATCGGCCCCAGCTGAAACGATGAAAAGCATCCCACACCGAGCCGTACAGATGAAGCCGTCTCCGTGTGTGAAGCTCCTCACAGACACACAGAGAAGAAGATCTGCTCACCTACACCTGCAGAATTAACACAGTCCAGACAAGACGCAGACAGTTGGGACTGAAAGACAACCAGTGGGACAGTGTTGTTCTTTAAAGACATTATTCGTAAAGGATGCGTTTAAAAAAATGTTTGCATTTACATTTTACATGCTGCTTTGGTGCTGGAATCAATAAAAATGAACAGTTTTTACACTTACCCTCTCCTCTGCTGAATGAAACACCAAACAATAACTTTGCCTCAGAGAACGACCATCTTCTGATGCAACGCTCTTAAAAGCAGACCCAACAAAGCTTTCTGCAGTCTGTGTCAGACAGATAAGGAATATTTTACTAATCTGAATTCTAAATGATCAGCTATAACATTTGATTTAGTCTTTCTTTGACTCATAGCCTCATTCCACAGATATGACAGAACAAACATGGGAGGCAGTTTACAGTAGATATCATCCTGTTGGTAGAATGCCTTTAAAACTCAGAAGAAGCTTTTTTTCTACTAAAGTGCATCAAATTAAATTGTATCATCCAAGAGTCTGTAATTTAACAGGTTTTTCTTCAGGTTTCCTTAACAATGACATGACATCACAGCTCTTTCAGCTGCATCATGTGGAAATATTTCAGTTTTTTTTTTGCCAGAGGGCTGGCTCGGACTAATGAATTTATCTGGAAAAACTCACAGTACTGAGGAGGATGTTGTTTAAAACTCCTTAAACCAGCCATCTTCCTTTCTGGATATTTGTTACTGTAACGGGCAGTAAACTTTTTTTTGGTATGGTTTGAATTATGTGGATTATTTGTGATGTTGTCTGGTTTTATGTGTCATGTGTAAACAGTTTTGTTTGTACCTCATGAGTTGCCGTTTATTTTGTATGTTAAACTTTGTTTTGTATTTTAATGTTTGTATATGTTTGTTTTCTTGTCTGACTTAGTTTTCACCGTGGTGTTGAACTGAAATGAAGCGAAAAAATAAAAACGCAAAACACCTGTCGAGGCACTGCTGAATGTTTTCTTACGAGAACCGGGGGGACTGCTACAGTGAAAACTCGGCGCGTCTGTGACAGCTGCCGTCCAGAAAAGAGATGGTGTGGAGCGGACATCTGCCAAGGTTGACGCCGTCGGAGTCCACGCCACCTTGAGAACCACCATGTTTCCATGATGGATTGGAGCTTGGACTCAGTGAAGGTTTCGGTGAGAAGAACTGATTAAACAACTCGGAAATTAAGTGGACATTAGGTTGTCATCTGGATGCTGATTTAAATTTAGGAAGCGAATGGATTGGAGTTGATTTGATTACACTTGGCATAAATAAAATGCATTTGGTGTAAATTGGGACCTTTTTTTGAACTACCAGTTTGTGTTGTTTGGATGTGGGTTTAATTTCACTGAGAATTTAAGTCACAGTGGCGGCTCCTGACTTTTTTTTTAGGTAGTGCAATTTCCAGTCTGTGGAAGCTGCATCAGAGTGTGCTGTGCGAAGCTGAACTGATTGCACTGATGCAAACCTGTTATGTTCCCACACAGGAAATAAAATGTCTGATCGTCCAGAAACTCCTTGTCTTCTTTAAATAAACACAACGCAGAGTCGAGGGGTTATTTGGTCTGCCAAATAACCAAAGTGACTCTGCAATTTCCCCCGTTATGAGTAAACACATAAGCTCTTAATGATACGATTCATTCAATTTTCATTCTACAGAATGTAATTAAAATGACAGCATATAAATCCAAGTCAAGTGTTTATTGAAGTTTTGGAAAATATGACTTAGAAAAGCATAACCAGTTGTCAAACATGGTTAAGTGCAGCTTACTTATGTGAGATTTCTCTTTTTTTTAAATATAATACTGCACCATAAACAATGAATGTGTCATTATACATTCTGCTATCATTGTCAACATTATATAAAAGATTTAAATCATTACAAGTCAATGATTGAGCACAAAAGGGTAAGTTATTTAGCTACATCAAATACTACCTGGAAAAATAGCAGGGTTGGTGGAGCCCTGGGTTTCATCTTTGCCTCGCAAGGCGAGCCCGAAAATCCTGCAAAATTCTTCCAAACTTCTTCTCCGCATTAGTACGACGACTAAAGGGTACTTCTGTCAGAAACACTAACGTATTGTTGCACTCGACACTCGCCATCTTCTTCATAGAATGTCTTTTTTTCTTTTCTTTATTGAAAACCACAATGTTACAACAACAAGTAGAAAGTTCATGGTCCCGCGCAAAAGACATGACGAAAGCACGTTGTGCGTCGTTTGTGCGAGCACATAAACCCTCATAGAAAATGCATTGGGAGCAGGATTTTTGAAAAAAACGGAGGTCCCATTCATGTCAATGGGAGCTTCCTGGTGCAAATTCGACCCTGACCGAAATCGCACAAAATGGGCGTAGCAACACCAGGCGCAACATTAATCTGATTGGACAATGACATATACAACCAGTTTGCCTACAGCAGATCAGTCCCGCCTTAGCAACTAGATTAAAAAAAAAAAGAAAGAAAAAACTCTGTGTTTGGTAGTGCGTCGCACAAATATCCCCTATGGAGGAGCCGCTATATTTGATGAAAGATGTCTCTGCCATGTGAAGAAGACTTTCCACTGAAGATGTGTGCGCTGAAGACTCTAAAAAAGAACTAGAAATAGTTTCAGGTACTCGCACTAGAAAGCTTACAGAAAAGGGAAGGCAATACCAAGAAGTAGAGTTTGAGAAACAGATAAAGGTATTTCTTAAGTCATATGAGTCCTGGAAAAAAATTGCTAGAGCAGCCAGGAGGAAATTAAAGTGTTTCTGTGTACCAGAAGATTTGGATAAGATAAATCAGGAGGTCCAACATAGCCTCGACAAAGTAAAAGAAAATTAGCCTCTGCAACGTAATTCTTTAAATACTTCAGCTATTGTGCAAAAACTAGATGCATGTACTATATTGACAAATGAGATATCTGATCTTGTGTGCAAGCGTTTGGAAAGCAGCATTGAGAAAGAGAAATTTAATCAAGAAGTTGAAAAGGAAAGGATACGAGTTGCCTTAAATAGGCAGATGATTATCAATCTATTTTGGGGGAAACCTCTACAGAGAGTTTCATCAGTTTCATGTCATACCAAAGCATCGTTGTTATCTGAGGTTCCTATGGTGGGAGCACGGAAACTGTGAGAGTGAACTCAAAGAATATCAGATGAAGGTGCACCTTTTCGGTGCAGCCTCCTCTCCCGGTTGTGCAAATTTTGGTTTAAAATATTTGGCACAGCAACAGAGGTCAACATTTCCAGTTGCAGCAGAATTTGTGGAGACGAATTTATAAGTTGTTGACAGGCTAATCAGTGTTCCTACAACTCAAGATGCCAGTAGCGAACCGTGAGCACTACGGCTGGGCCTTCACCTCAGCCCTCATTGCTGAAGAAAAAAAAAAAAATCATTGCGGGAAAAAAAGGCTATCCAAGCTAGCCACAACATTGGTCTCGTCTTCCGACAAAATTTAATTTCCTTCGGGATTAATAAAGTATCTCCAATCTAATTAAATAAATAAAAAACGAGCACAGACCGCCCATACAGTCAATGGCACCCACCCATAGAAAAAATACACACTCACACACACTATCGACTGCTAACCATGATCAGTAACCTACACAAACACAGACACATAATGGCTCGGCGGCCAGCAATCGGATAAACCAACGAAGTGAATCAATCCTGTGAAAGAATGAAAACAAGTGAATGAAACCTGCACTCACCCATTATGAAGTTAACTCTGCCAGCCCCATACTCTTGCCCCTGCTCAGCCAACTCCTTGACGTCGGGTATGGTCGCTAACGTTACTGCGGCTAGCATTAGCAACGAGGCTGCTAGGCTTGCTAAATCGGTAAGCATTAGGCAACTGAAGAAAGCTAGTCTTTTTAGCTACGTTATATTATCATCTTTCTTCTAGGAGGCTATAAGTTAACCTTTGTTTACGGCCACTGGCCCTAACCTGACGAGCTAGCTGTCAAATCACCGGAGTTTTCACCGGAAGTACTGGCGCACACACAAAAGTTTGAACGTCAACCGCTCCACTCTGCACGCTTTTTGGACTTCACGAAGGCCTACGATCTTTTTTATTTTTGTCCCGCCCACTTCAAATCAAACCGTGATTGGTCAATTTTCCCATCACTCTCCAAACCAAAACACATAACTTGGCCTTCCCCGAGATGCGTGAAGTCCTAACCAATTAATGAGCCGGTTAATCTTGCTTCGATAGAGATGGACGATTCTGATTGGATAGTATGTTTCAGGACAGTAACCCTTTCATTGCCGATGTGAATTTGACAGTAAACTTAACTTTGGAACATAGATTAGCGAGAATGTAGTATTAAATGTATTGTATTAAATTAAATGAGAGTGATTGAGTTTTTTTTTATGTATACATATATTATTATTTAATACTAATATGTTTTTTTTTCAGAATTTTTTAAGGCCTTCTCTGAAGGCGTAGAAGGCCCTGAGGGTTCCCCTCTGCAAGATGCTACCAAATTGATAACTGAAGCACAGAAATTGTAGCCTGGCGACGCCATCCTATGTACTTCCGCCCAAAGATTTTGGCTCCGCACATAGTCTGGCCAAATCCCCCTACCTCGGTTCGCTCAGTGTTTTGCCAATCAGCAAACAGTTGCGAGTGGTGACGCAGAACTCACGCGCGGAGTCCATTGTAGTCCATATAATTGTAGTTCAACCGCAGCGGAAATAAACATGGCGACGGAAGAACGCTAGAAGCTATCCATGAAGTTGTCTCAACTCTGGAGAGCATTACACAATTAAAACGAGAGCAAGAGGAATGCCTCTTCAATATTGTTAGTGGCAAGGATGTCGTAGCTCTCCTTCCAACTGGCTTTGGGAAAAGTTTGATTTATCAAATGGTACCGGTATAATGAAAGCGGATGTGGGAAGCGTGATTCGCGAGCTAGAGCCTCGCGAGAGTAAGCATGAACCTCGGCGCATAACCAACGTCATTTCTAAACATTATGATTGGTTAAGGGAACTCTGTTACTCCAATGAATTTAAGTTGCTGGGTAAGGTCCCGCCCTCCATGGAAACGGATTCCTCTTGGGTTTTCCCAGACTGTTTGACAAAGTCAACAGTCGGCTTTCGCCCAGGCTACAGAAATTGTGCAAAGCAGGTGGTTTGAGACTCCACAAATTTAATTCTAATCGATATGAGGTTTTAAGTTTTGTGGAACCATCTGAGAGGGCCACCAGTGTGATCTCTGCTGACCATAAACCTGATTTGACACTTATTGAACACACTTTGGGTATGCAGTAGCATATTGAAAGTGACAGTCTGGGTTTTCATACAGATCTGAGAGACAAACCTGATACACGCCGTGGTATTCTGTCAACAATTGGTTCTTTGTATGATCCGTTGGGATTTCTGGCACCATTCATTGTGAATGGGAAGTGCATTTTACAGGATCTATGTCGCAGAAAGATTGGGTGGGATGACCCTCTTCCTGAAGACATGTATGCACAGTGGAAAAGGTGGAAGTTCAGCCTTCAGAATGTGAGAGCGTTGTTGATACCAAGATGTTATCATCCTCAAGGTTTTGGGAAAATTGTTCAAACAGAACTACACCACTTTTCAGATGCGAGTAGCATAGCTTATGGTGCATGCTCTTATCTTAGAGTTGTGAATGAGAATGGGAAGGTGCACTGTGTTTTGATCATGGCTAAAGCCAGAGTTGCTCCTTTGAAAGTCACAAGCATTCCACGTCTGGAGCTTTCAGCGGCAGTGGTTGCTGCTAGGGTGAGTGTTCTGTTAAAATCAGAACTTAACATGAAGATAGATGCAGAGTTCTTCTGGACTGATTCACAAGTGGTGTTGTCATATATTAATAATGAAGCGAGACGGTTTCATGTGTTTGTGGCAAATCGTGTCCAGGTTACAAGAGACAATACAAGTCCAAGTCAATGGAATTATATTGACACTACTGAAAATCCAGCAGATCATGCATCAAGAGGGCTTCGTGCTTCTGACATTTTGACAAGTAACTGGCTAAGGGGCCCTGAATTTTTGTTAAAGAAAGAAATAAACAAGAACTTAACATCATATCCTGATTTGTTGGTGGGTGATCCAGAGGTTGAAGTGGTACAGACATTTGTGACAACAAACGATGCTATGGATGTTCTGGAGCGTTTCACTAGATTTTCATCTTGGTTAACGCTTATTAAAGTAGTGGCCAGAATTAAAAGACTTGGATCCCAGAGTAAATATGGTTCCAATGTGGTGAGCGTTAAGGAACGTGAAGATGCTATTAAATCAGTGGTAAGGCTTGTGCAAGAACGTGCCTTTGGCTCAGAGATGAAGGTTCTACAAAGAGGAGAGAGTCTTTCACAGTCTAATCATCTCTTCCATTTGAACCCATTTATAAAAGATGGCTTGCTATGTGTTGCCAGACGATTGAAATATTCATCCTTTGGAGAAGATTTTAAGTATCCGATGATTTTGCCAAAGGAAGGCCATATTGTTCAACTTATTTTGGCTGACTGTCACGCTCAGGTGTGTCATCAAGGCAGGGGCCAAACTCAAATGCAGCTGAGGACAAATGGGTTTTGGATTATTGGCTGTAGTAGATTGGTGGCTCAGATGATTTATAAATATGTGCAGTGCAGAAAACTAAGGCGGCCAGCAGAAGAACAACCTATGGCAGAGCTTCCAAAAGAACGTGTGGAGGCATCTGCACCATTCACTTATTGTGGAATGGATTGTTTTGGTCCTTTTGTTGTTAAAAGGAATCGTAAGGAACATAAAAGGTATGGTCTGTTGTTTACTTGCCTGTATTCACATGCTGTGCACATTGAAATGTTGGAGGATTTATCTACAGACTCATTTATAAATGGCCTGCGTTGCTTTATTAGCATCAGGGGAGCTGTGCGACAGATACATTGCGACCAAGGGAGAAATTTTGTAGGAGCTAGAAATGAGTTGAAGCAATGTGATACTAAAGGCCTGGAGTCATTTTTGGCAAAGAAGCAATGTGAGTTTATTTTCAATGCTCCGGCAGCAAGTCATGCTGGTGGTGTTTGGGAGCGTCAGATACGCACCATTCGAAATGTGTTGGATTTTACTCTGTCCCAAAGTTTGGGTAAACTTGATGATGCTTCTTTGAGAACTCTCTTTTATGAAGCAATGGCCATTGTCAATAGTCGTCCCTTAACCTTAAAAGAAATAAATGATCCAGGTTCTTTTGAGCCTTTAACTCCAAATCATTTAATTCAGATGAAGTCTGATATCGCTTTGCCTCCTTCAGGAGACTTTGTGAGGGAGGATGTCTATTCTTCAAAGCGTTGGCGCCGCGTTCAATTTTTGATTGAACAATTTTGGAGTCGGTGGAAAAGGGAATATCTCCAGAATATTTCCATTCGACAAAAGTGGCATACAATTCGGCGCAATATTAGAGTTGATGACGTTGTTCTGGTAAAAGAGGATATTTTACCGAGAAATCAGTGGCAGTTGGGTCGTGTTGTGGAAACTGTGGTTGACGATGATGGTTTGGTTCGCAGAGTGAAGTTGAGAACAGAGGAGCGAAAATCAGGAAGGGATATTAGTTCTAAGAGTTCCGTGATAGAAAGACCAGTGCAAAAATTAGTGGTATTATTGGAAAATAATTTGTAAATTGAACGTACACAGATGACCATTATAAATAATCCATAGTAGGAAGAAAAAAAAAATAATAACATTTTTAAATAGTAGAAAATCATGCATGATTTAATGGTTATTCATGCCTGATTGGTGGGAGTGTAACGGGCAGTAAACTTTTTTTTGGTATGGTTTGAAATATGTGGATTATTTGTGATGTTGTCTGGTTTTATGTGTCATTTGCAAACAGTTTTGTTTGTACCTCATGAGTTGCCGTAGCCAGGAAGGCCTGGCCTATAAAGCTGGGAGTAATTAGCTCAATGAGAGAATGGCTGGAACAATTGCTTTTCAAAGAAAGTACTGGTACTGTCCCCGGTAAAGCAGCGAGGTACGTTTATTTATTTTATTTTATTTTGTATGTTAAACTTTGTTTTGTATTTTAATGTTTGTATGTGTTTGTTTTATTGTCTGATTTAGTTTTCACGGTGGTGTTGAACTGAAATGAAGCGAAAAAATAAAAACGCAAAACATCTGTCGAGGCACTGCTGAATGTTTTCTTACGAGAACCGGGGGGACTGCTACAGTTATAATAATAGCAATAATAATAAAAAACATTTAAAAAAGAAAGAAAAAATATCTGAAAGGGTTTTAAAGGTTCTCCTGGTTTACCTGGATGTGTATGCTCATTGTCCCAGTGCAGAAGCAACTGAATAATAGTGGTACCCTCTAAAACACAACGGCATGGGTCTCTGGAAGTTAGAGATATGGGCTGAAAAATGCGCTTCTCATCACTGCCGAAGCTGCCGCAAGCTTTTAGTAACTTAAGACAAAGTTACTCATCATTTACACATCATTTCTGCTACCACTGCAGACACATCTGAAACTTCCAACTGAATACTCAATTTGTTACAGCTGTGACAGTAAGGGTGATATTGTGAACACAATAGTGTTAACTGGACATGTAAAACTCCAGTAGACTCGATTACTGTAACGCTCTTTTAACTGGACTTCCCAAAAAGAGCATTAAACTTCTGCAGCTCATCCAGAACGCTGCTGCTGGAGTTTTAACCCGGACTAAGAGATCTGAACACATCACAGCAGTTTTTAAATCTTTACACTGGCTTCCAGTCAGTCACAGAATAGATTTTAAAAGCCTGCTGATGGTTTACAAATCCCAGAACGGTTTAGGCCCAAAATGCATCTGTGATATGTTCAGAGAATATAAAGCCAGCAGAGCTCTTAGATCCAAGGACTCAGGTCAGCTGGTCCAGTCCAGAGTCCAGACTAAACATGGAGAAGCAGCATTTAGCTGTTATGCTGCAAACAAGTGGAACAAACTGCCAGTGGAGATTAAACTTTCACCAAGTGTAGACATTTTTAAATCCAGGTTAAAAACAATTATTTTCATGCATGCATCTATGCATGAAATCTGCACAATATCTTTTAATTTATCTGGACTGTTGCTCGTTTTTAAATTAATTTAAATTATTTTAATTAGGGATGCACCAATACCGATACTGGTATCGGGCAAATAATATTCTAATATACTCGTACTTGTTAAAGTTAAAGGGGAACTGCGGTATTTTCAACATTAAGCCTCTTTTCTGAGTCGTCTGCAATGTTTTAGAACCCCCCTCACCGCTTTTTAGATGTTTACTGCTGTCTCCGGTATTTGCCTAATTTTGATTCTTCTCAACCTGCTTCAGAATGGCAAGACATGTACATGTAATGTCCAAAAAGGTCCGTAAAAGCACAATTAAACGTCCGTTTTCAAAATAATCAACTCACCGGAGTGGTTACTGGTGTGCACTGGTAATCCATATCAAATTTCGTTGCGAAAAGTTGCTTCTGTCGTGTTTTATTTGGCAGCTCGTTCATACTCGCACTATTTTCTTAGCGGTGGCGGAGTAATATCAACAAACATCCAGTACAAAATGTCAAATGTCAGGCGGATCGGTGCGGCGTCCGCTGGGATGCCCGTCGTAGTGAAGAAGCTGAGCCAGAAGGCGAAGCTCTCGATTTACCGGTCAATCTATGTCAATCTACATCGTCTATGGTCACGAGCTGTGGGTAGTGACCGAGAGAATGAGATCGCAAATCCAAGCGGCCGAAATGAGTTTCCTCCGCAGGGTGTCTGGGCTCTCCCTTATTGGGCTCGGTGTTGGCCCAAGTTCTGGAAACATTCGTCTGTGAAATATTTGGCGCACACATACACAAATCTCTTCGGTTCTGTCGTCACAGTCCCAGAAAACACTAAATCTGTCCACCGGCTCTTTAGCAGTTCTGATGCAGGAGCTCTAAACAGATTTTTTTACATCCATGTACAGATCAATGAGCTGGCCAAAGAGCTGTGGGCGGGGAAAGGCAGTTTTGGCATAGCCATATATGGGCTCTGGGGGGAAATAACCTTGATGTCATAAGGTCTATCATCATTTATACTGGAATATATTTTTCTTTTAAATGGACACAACATCACACATTTCTTCTGTTTCAGAATAATGAGCAGGAACTACTTGTCCAAAAATGATGAGCTGCGTGAGGGGGACTCCATGATGTCGAACAACAAGCAATGGATGGATATGTTTTAGGTGCTCAAGACATTTGTCAGGATGTGTGCCATATGAGCAGAAGGCGTGCACACTGATCACACAATAAAATCTCCTCATCTCTCCCTGCAGGATGACGGCAACTTTGTTATCTACGGTTGGAAGCCTGTGTGGGCTACAGACACTAACGGATCAGATGTGGTCCGTCTGTGCATGCAGCCAGACTGCAACCTGGTCATGTACAACCATAATGACACACCCATGTGGAGCACAGACACTAACATGTCTACAGAATGTAAGATGTGTCGTCTTCAGCTGACTAATAAAGGCAAACTGGAGCTTTACCGGGAGGGCGAAAAAAAGTGGAGCTCTGCCAACTCGAAGTGATGGCCTAACACGGCGTTACAAATGTCTCTGACCTCTCTGCATTTTAAAGTAATCTTTGCAGTTCTCTGGAGCTTGATTCTATGGTCAGATTTGAGAAGAAAATAAATAAAACATTTAAGTTTTCTGTCTAATATCACACATTGTCTTTGGTGCTTTGTTAAGACATAAAATCTGTCTGAATTTAACATTTACCCCATTTTATTTTAGAGCAGACTGCTACAGATTCTTTATAATAAAACATGTGATTTGACTCGTGGTCTGTGAGACCACAGTAAAATCAATGTGATTTTATAGTCATTAAAATATAAAGCATCCAGAAAAAAAACTCAGTTTTCTGACATTTCAGAGAATTCAGTCAATGTTGGAGGCATCATCGGTGGAGTGTTTGCAGCAGCAGTCGGTCAGTTGATCTTCTGGAAAAAGCGAAAAGGTAAAACAATGATCCAAATTTTCAATGTGTATGTTTGTCTTATGATGTTAACTGGCAGTTATCTGTAAATCTGACTCCACATCAAATTCAATTTTACATAAGGGGAAATAAAGTGGATCCATGACAGACTTTAAGTATAAAAAGTTAAAAATGCTTGTGTAGATCTAACATTAGAGCTGGGCTACACACCAAACAAAGCAGCATGGGGCGATTTCTTTCAGGATGGAGTTATATCATTTTCACCATTTAGTAGATTCAGGATGATCAGAAAACACTTTAACAAGAATCTGATGAGCTCACAGATAATGTTGGAACATAAAGTCTCTGTAAGAAATTACATCTTTCTGAGGATGAGGGAAGGTAACAAGTTTGAACCTCTGAAATGTCTGTCAATTGTCAGTAAATTAATTTATAATTGAATTAATTAATAGGTAAATAAATAGATAATCTTTGGGTTTCCAGAGAACCTTCAATTGTCTGTTCCTTCACAAAGTTAGAGCCATCATTGTTGCTGTGGTTGTAGCCTTACTGATCATAACAATAATAAAATAACATCCTGTGTTGACTTTTGTTTGTTGATTGTGTTGATGATATTGTCTTTTGGATTCAGGTCAACAAGACAACAACCGAAGGTCAAACAATGAAGAAATTAGTAACATGTAATTAATTTTATTTAGTTTTTTAGATGCTTTTAAATATTCATTTTAGCATATAATTTGTGTCTCGCTCTATCCTTTTCTATTTCAATTCTTGAATCAATCAATATTTTCCTCTCTGTTGAAATCTAGCCCTGATTAAAGTCCCAGTTGCAAAGTCAATCTCAGCTGAAATATGTCAGGCTGACTGAAAGTAGAGCTCATGAAAACATGAACGAACTGACATTATTCTATCTTGTAATGTGGAAATTTTGTATGTTTTTGTTAACAGACGCATGGAGGTCCAAGGTGCTGATGAAGGACTGATTTCTGACTTCTGCCGTGTCTCATCAGATGACAACCAGATGTCCTCTCCGTCCTCTCCGTTGCAGTTTAGTGAAGCTGACAGTGCAGTATGATTGTAATATAATTGTGAACATTATATTCATGAAGTATTTTCTTTTTTATTGATTTTTCTTAGTTTTTTATTAGCAAAGAACAATTTTTTTTTTTGTAATATAAGTTATAAAGAAAATAACAAATTGAAAAGCTCACAGATGCGCCCTGGTGTTCAATATTAGTCAATGCATCTGTTTTTAGACTGACAACAACTGTAGGAGATGCTGATGTTAGAAGATTTTCTTCCGTTCAAATGATACAGTAAAGTAAAGATTAGGCTCTTCTTAAATTTTACAAGTGCAATTAATTGAGCTTAACTGGAATGTTTTGCAATTGGTTCCGCCTCAGGTCATTGACCCGAACCAACTGCAGACCAAAAAAGTGTTTACAAACCGTATATGAAGCTATCCTGCTGCTGTAAGTAAATGTGATTTCTTATATCAGATTAATAGACATTTCTAGCACAAATTTGTTAATCTGAAGGATTTTAAAACTGAAGTATTTACCATTTCAAGATGTTGAAGTCGGAATATGAATGTAATGATTCATGAAGTTTACTGTGATGTTTTATCTATTATTGCTTAATGCTGTCTTTTCCAGACTCTTTTTTTTTTTATTTTTATTTTAAATTGACCGTTTGAGGTCTATAAATAAAGTGCTTAAAAAAAAAAATGAATCGACTGTTTGCTCTTTGATATTAAATCGTTGAATCATCATTTGGGACCTGTGCCATGTGTATTGCATGTTCACACACACACACACACACACACACACACATTCATTAGCCCAGTAGCATACTCACTAAGCAGTTGTTGTGTTGTCCTGTGGTTTGAGGTCATCTGTATCCACAGTTGTATTATATGTGATTGCAGCTACTTGTGTTTTTTTTCCTTGTTTGTTTGTTTGTGTGTTTGTTCTCTGCTTGTCTGCTTACAGGTGCTCCTGGTGGCTCTAAGAATGGATTCCCCGCAAAAGCCGTGGATTCTCTTCTGTTTTGTTTTTACAGATGTAGCAGCTGGTTGTTTCTTCCGATCTCCGTTCCGTTCTTTTTCTTTGCTCTCCCTCTCTCTCTGTCCCCCGGTCCGGTTTGGTACTGTCACATGTTAAGTATTGTAACAAAAATAAATAAATAAGGAGTTGATGGGCATCAAGGGTAGCTTTACATTCATAAAGCTTCCCTTGGCATAGCAAATGTGTTTGGCATAAACGGTATTCAGATTCTGCTGCCATAATGCTGGACAGGACAAGGGGTTGAAAAAAAAAAAACTCTTTGAAAATAGCACACTGGTTGCAGGCACACTTTTTTTTGCCCATTATCACATTTGGTGTAGTAGCCTTAAATCACTTGATCTTTGATGATTGATATTAAGTATCGGTCAGTTTAAATGATCAACCTTTTAAGCTGAACATATTTGCCTTTTCGTTCTATTTCATACATGTTCTTTAACCTGTTCTTAGATCTGGCTCTGGGCTTTGGTTTGGCTTACATTTTAGATTCCTTCTAGTTACTTTGGGTTTAGGATGAACCAATAAATGTAATAACCAGATATTATGAAGGAATGTTAGGATTTTTAAAAAAAAAATAAATTATGTCCACAATAGGGACACTATGCTGATAACCAAAAACGTGATGTCCATGTATGTGGACGAAATGTCGTAGGAGGTTATTAAAGTGCATCATTTTTGTCACCAAATATGATGTACTGGAGTAGATTTCAAACACTGGTTTTGTCAGCGTTTGTCTTGATGACATTTTACTCATAAAATGTTATTCATCGCAGGCCAAAATGATACCAAAGCACCGTGAGAACCAGCTTTTCTTGATGTCAAACACTGCGCACAAGGACAAGAGAACTACAAGCATAAATGAGGTATAAGAAAGAAGTCTGGGAGTATTCTTCTCTGTCATTATTCACCTGCCACTTGTGAAAAGGATTTCTCTTGAAACCGTCCAGTTTTCATTCTGCTTTTGGGTCCAGAATTCAGAGGAACTGGTTTAAAAAAAGGACTGAGACATTAAAAATGACCTGAAAGAAGGAAAGTGACAGTTTACTGGCTGTTGGGCTCTGTCTGTTTGTTGTTGTCAATCACTGCTTCCTGAAAGTTATAGTTGCTTCTTTAAAAGATCAGCTGGTATCACTGCGCCCCCTACTGGACAGAAGCCGCAGAAGACAGAACACTTTACGACCAATTGCTTTATTTTCTAAAAAAAGAAAAACTATTTTGGGATTTCTGGAAATCTTCCAGCTATCCACTAAAATCTTAAATGATCAAATGATTCACAGTCAAGTTCTGAGAGAAAGAAAAAGATGTATGTGTTTAAAATCATCTAAATAGATTAATAGAAGAAGCGTAAAATGCAACTACAGATGTTCTGTTTGTATGTTAATGCCTTCATATTACAGAGATTAACTGTTACAAACATCAATTCATATAATGTAATGAATAAAATGAATAAATAAACAGCAAATAAACTATCTAAAAAAATATAACAGTAAGAACATAAACTTTATACAGACTCCTCAAATAAAAAAAGCAGAAAGCAACAAGTAGGCCAACAGCCTACTTTAATAATCAGTTTAGCTTCATTCCACTGACAGTGGGACAGTGATAAAAGAAAAGATTACTTTTTTATTTCATTCAGTTTTATTTAAGTCGCACCAAATTAAAACAACTATCATCACAAGAAACCTGAAAGACACGGTCCAGTTTAAGCAATAAAACCTACTTCTTTCAAATCCAAAATAGACAAAGTCATCTGATGCCAGTTTTAAAAGAAGCTGCCTTGGTAAGGAAAGCAACAGATTGCATTAAATCTGTTCTCTGATCCAATCACCCATCCTGAGTGTGCTCAAGGAGACTAAGGAGAGAAAAAAACTCCCTTTGAACAAGAAGAAACCTCCATCAGAACCAGAACCAGGAAGAGCGGCCATCTGCCTCGACCAGCTGGGGGTTAGGAGGACAACAACCGCCATGACACCAGACCAGGGAAACACAGGTTAATGACAGCAATAATGTCACATGTACATGGAGAGTACAGAGAGCAGAGGGAGGAGAGGTGCATCATGGGAGCTCCCCCAGCAGTCTGGGCCTATAGCAGCTTAACTATGGGATGTTTCCCACTATGGAAGGCTCTGCCTCCCAAACTGCCAGCTGGTTTCACAGAGAGGGGCCTGATAACTGAAGGCTCTGCCTCCCAAACTGGCGGCTGGTTCCACAGAGAGGGGCCTGATAACTGAAGGCTCTGCCTCCCAAACTGCCAGCTGGTTCCACAGAGAGGGGCCTGATAACTGAAGGCTCTGCCTCCCAAACTGGCGGCTGGTTCCACAGAGAGGGGCCTGATAACTGAAGGCTCTGCCTCCCAAACTGGCAGCTGGTTCCACAGAGAGGGGCCTGATAACTGAAGGCTCTGCCTCCCAAACTGGCGGCTGGTTCCACAGAGAGGGGCCTGATAACTGAAGGCTCTGCCTCCCAAACTGCCAGCTGGTTCCACAGAGAGGGGCCTGATAACTGAAGGCTCTGCCTCCCAAACTGCCAGCTGGTTCCACAGAGAGGGGCCTGATAACTGAAGGCTCTGCCTCCCAAACTGGCGGCTGGTTCCACAGAGAGGGGCCTGATAACTGAAGGTTCTGCCTCCCAAACTGCCAGCTGGTTCCACAGAGAGGGGCCTGATAACTGAAGGCTCTGCCTCCCAAACTGGCAGCTGGTTCCACAGAGAGGGGCCTGATAACTGAAGGCTCTGCCTCCCAAACTGGCAGCTGGTTCCACAGAGAGGGGCCTGATAACTGAAGGCTCTGCCTCCCGTTCTACTTTTAGAAACTCTGGGAACCTCAAGTGAACCTGCAGTGTGAGAGCAAAGTGCTCTTTTAGGAAAATATCCAACTATGAGATCTTTAAGATATGATGGAGCCCGGTGATTAAGAGCTTTAAATGTAAGGAGAAGAATCTTAAATTCTATTCTGAATTTAACAGGGAGCCAATGAAGAGAAGCTAAAACTGGAGAAATATGATCTCTCCTGTTAGTTCTCATCAGAACTCTGGCTGCAGCATTTTGGATCAGCTGGAGGCTTTTCAGCTCAATCATTTTTATAACTCTGAGACAAGATGTTCCTGAAATTGGTTTGTAACCAACTGATTGGGTCCATCTGGCTTTGTGAATAAGATTTGCTGAGTGTAATCTAAACAGAGTGGATATCTATGCTATGCTGTGCATTAATATTACCCAGTGCAAGCACGTATAAGATGAAAGAATCGGTTCAAGCACAGAACCCTGCAGCTCATAACTCTATGAATGACTCTGGTGTGAGGACTCTAGTTTCTTTCATCCTTTAAGGTTCAAACTGGTCTGTTTTGTCCTGACTGAAATCTCTAATCCCAATACACTGCAAGATAAACACGGTTGGTTTGTATTCCTTCAGTCCATGGTGCAGAGGTTAACTCATCTTCAGCTCTGTTCTCATCTATTGTCCATATCATGTTAATCTATCCAAACTCACAATCATTTAAAGCTACCTCACCTCAGGAGTGTGCAGTGTCTTCACTGGAGTTTTGCTGTAACTGTTGTGGAAAGTTACGTAGTGGAGTTCTGTTGACCTAAAATGTAAAAGCACAGCTTCAAAACAACATCGTTTTAAGGAGCAACTTCAGGTTATCACAGCAGGCTTCGTTGCTTCTTTGGCTCTTCTCATTTCAGTGAGCTCCACTCCATTCAGGCTGACACACAATGAAATGATCTTTTCGCAAAGTCATCGTTGAAATCAATCACATAAATTAATTCATTATAAATCCAATGATCACTAAATGAGTGAGGAAACAAAGTAAAGGTCCCAAGAATCTTTCTGTTTTTAGCTTTAATTTGTGTTTGTGATGTTTTTTGTCGACTTCTGATGAGCCAAGACGACAGTGACATTAACACACACACAGGAAACATTATAATGGGAATAAACATAGATTTTAGACAAGTTTTTTACCTGATCTGTTGTACAATACCAGGGCAACCAGTGCTGCTGCTGCTGCGACAGCTGCTGCGAACAAAACAACTGCAATCACTCCACCTCGTCCCCTCTGTTTCTCAACGGGGTTTGGACTACACACTTTGTTGCCTGAATTTTCAGAAACGGAAAAAGTGTCTCAGCATACTTTTTTTTAAATGATATTTTCAGTTAAAACGATATTTCAGATAACTGAGATTCTTGCAAACGGTCTTGAGGTGAATACGGGTGGATGCCTCTAAAACTGGTCGCTCACTTTGTGGCTCGGTGTGGAAACAATCAACTCATCCTCAACATGAACAGAAATAAAAGAGATTATTGTGGATTTCAGGAAGACCAGGAGTAAACCAAACACCGTCTCAATCCAAGGAGAAGAGGTGGAGGTGGTTGATGAACACTTTGGAGTTTATCTGGACAGCAGACTAAACTGGAAATACACCAAGGCTGTGTTTGGTTGACACCTGCCGTGTAGTTTTCGGATTACTCCACTGTTCTGTCGCTCATATCCACAGCTGACTGTAGTCAGTTATACAGTTCATGCTCTCTGGTGGTCTCTGCCAGATTGTCCATGTTCCTTGTGACTGTTCCTTGTTTACTTCTTGTGTTATTCTTTGACCTTATCTTATACTCAGTTGTTTCATTGTGGCTTGCTCGTGTTAGAATTGTTTTCTTCCAGATGTTTGACCCTAACTCTGGTTTTAGATTCTACCAAACCCTCACTTGAGACGTTTGCCTTGTGGACGTGTATGATGCTGTGCTTCGAAATAACTAGTTTAATAAATCAGACTTAAAGTACAGAAAACTGTGTGTTTTAGTCTAAAGTACTGTTGAATGAAAGTCAAAAGTTGCATGGAATGCTATTTAAACTCGTAGTTACTATCCACCGCTGCTTACTCCTTTTCTTGAAAGTAGCTCTCCTGCTGCTTGTTCTGGTGCTGACGGTGCAGCTGTAGATCAGATCCGTATCACTGTCTGAAAGTATCAGAGAGCTGCTGATGTTGTAAAGCTGCTGTTCAGTCTGCTGGACGGAGGCTGTGTCCTGGAGCTTCATGTTGGATGGAGGGCTGGTGGACCAGGTGAGCTCAGGTTCGGGGTAGATCCAGTTAGAGCTGCAGGTGATCCTGTTTCCTACCTGATCGATGCTGACTTCACTGACTGAAGCTGCAAAGCAAACAAACAAAGCTCGTCAAGAACACCAAAGGAAACAGCAACATAAATTCAACACAGCTCAACAAAGACGTGTCTGTAAAAACATTTCTATAAAAGATCTACAACCATCTACTTTGAAGGCAACAAATGAGGACTTGTGTCCATTTGCGGTGCTGGTGTAACACTGATATCTGCCTTCATCCTGAACCTTCACCCCTGTCAGCTGCAGTGAGCCGTTCCCTTTGGAGATCTCATCCTGAAACAGTGATGTTCTCTTTATGAAGAGCGGGCTCTGGGATTGCAGCTGGTCCTGATTGTTGTAGAAAGAGTGGACATAAAGTTGTTCTTCTTTCATCTGAATCCAGTGGATGACGACGTCAGCACCGTGGAAGCTGCACGGTAAGACGCAGCTCTCGTTGAAAACACAGGACACCTCAGTGTCTGAAACATCAAATAAAGACACATCATTACAGTTCAGAAAAACACATATATATTATATGTATATAGATATTACATCCTTATTTTGATCTATCCGACAGTAACTCCCTGCTTCTCCTGCTATTTTGCTCTCAGGATCAAACCATCAGAAAAAACTATTGAAGTGTAGACGGATGAAGCTGCAGCAGCTAAATGCATAAATGCATCTTATAAAAGCCCAATACAGAAAATTGATTTAACTCTGATAAGCACAGAGAACATTAAAATGCTTTTTGTTTTTCACAAACAAGGAAATGTTGTCAGGAGTTTGAAGACTTGGTTTTCTGACGCTTTTCTGTGGCTTGTTTTCATGACGTGAGTGAGAAGGAATGTTTCCAGACAGGTTAAACGAGATTCCAGTTCTGACATTTTTTAATCTTAAGAAGTGATTTATTCTTCCTTTTTCTACTCAGTCAAGATTTGATTTCCGGTCATATCATTCTATACATATCCCACCTCAATTGTATATATTTCTTTATTTTCTTTCTTTTTTACTTGTCTCTGCTATGTTAACTTTTATTTAATGCTCTGTGGCGCTGTTACACCAGGTCAAATTCCTGTGTACGTTGTAGATTTGGCGAATAAAGAGATTCTGACCAGGAGACGCTCTCACTTTTGACTTCACGTGTATCATGTAGATTTATTAACTTATTAGTTTGTTGTGTTTGAAATGAGTTTTCATGTCGGTGTAACTAAAACTTTTCTGAGTGTCCATCAAAAGAACACAAATTCATGCTGTGCCTCCAAATATAGATTTAACACTTGCACAGTTTGTCCAAATATTCCACATGAGTGCAACAGAATCCTAAACAAACTTACATCCAGTAAATCCCTGTTTGATTTATGATGCAGATGTTGAAACATTTAGAAATGAAAGCTCAGTTTTTAAAAAGACTTGTTGACATTCCTCAGACTTTTACAGTTTTAATGACAGAGATGAGCTCAAATGAAATTCATTCCTCTCCGAATACAGTTTTGATTTAGTTATTTTTGTTTAACACACATTTGCTTCCTTATTTTTCAAACATACTTTGTATTGACGCTGGAATAAGACGAAGCTGAATGTGCAGTAAACGTTTGACTCACCTCCGTTTGAAAGACTCGAAGGAAAAGCCAGGACCACCAAAAACACGACACACTTCATCTCAGTCATTGTTGCTTTGGGATGTTTTCTGCTTGCTGCTGCTGTAATATACAATAAAAGACCAGGAAGTAAGAAGGAGATGTGACAGAGTAAAGAATCTGATCTAACTGGTGTTGTTTACTTTTACTTCATATGAAGGCTGCACCCATGAATCATCCTTAATGAAGATATTTCAAATGCTTTTGTGTGGCAGTCAGTTTTTCTTCCCTCCACTAAACGGTGTCGAACACAAACACGAGAATATCAAACAGCATTAATTGTTTCTAATCTTCTTCTGCTCTGACAGACTTTACATAACCTGCACTGAACTGCTGAGGAGGAATACTGTGAATAAGCCACAACTTGAGACAGAATAAAATCAACAAAAATCTTTAAAAACAAATGTTGGTCAACAATTCAGGTTTTGTCTTCATTCTGCAACATTTGAAAATACAGAGGTTAAATCATGTAAGTCTCTTTGGATAGAAGCTGTACAAGATCAGTCATTAAGGTCATGGCAGTCCTAAGTTTTTGTCCTAAGAATTTGGATTCTGTCCAAGTTCATGAAGATGTTTCACCTCTGAAAGTTTCCTTCGTTCTGTCTGATTGGTGCAGAGTTTCAGGTGATACCATCCATCATACCTCAGAGGACATTGTTGGGTGTTTTCTATCACCCAAATTAAAGAATGACAGCAAATGTGTTTTTCTCTATAAACGCCAACATGACTGCAGTCATTACTGAAGCTTTCTTTGATCATATTATTTGAGTAATTAGGAAGAAATCTATTATAGGGAAATACTGCTGTGTCACATTTAAATGATATTTCAGAAATACACAAATAAACTGTAGCTCTCGTCACAACACAAAACGGATCGTGGTTCTTACTGGCATTTATTTGTTTCTTCTCCCATTCACACCGTGAGAACTGCCGGCACAAACATACAAATACGGTTCCCAACAAAGAAACAATGTCACGTATTATAAACATAAACAAAATGCATCGTTCACACACAGAAAAATACCTCATTAGCCGCTTGCTGTGAGAGAGGTTCTTGACGTTTTGAGCCACGCTTAGCAGTATAGTTTCAATTAATCTGCCGCGGCAGCACACAGGTAATGAACATTAATTGGTTCCGGGCCAAAACACCACAGCACCGATAAGCAAAATTAAATACATCATGAAATGAACCCATCTTATAACACACATATGAATTTGCTTAAATAACATCATCTAAATTATTCAAGAAATGAAGTGAAATTTTATTTTTAACATAAATTCAACAAAGCTGCTTGTTAATTTAATATTACCAATCAGTTTGGTCTTTGTTTATGTCATTTTATGGTTGGTCGTTATTTTGCGCACTTTGGTTTGTGACACATTAAGTTTGTTCAACAGTTGTACCGTGCATGTTCGTTAATTACATTAGTATTTTCATTTTATTTAAAGATGTGAAAACTTTCTGAGACTCATAATGTTTTAGTCCTATATTAAATTATTAGTTTCAACTAAATTATTATGAGACTAACGGTAACCTGGAACAGCTGACCATTTTTGGTATCTCTGAATATCAGAGAGATGTGCGCTGTCTGCTGCCAGATGTCAGGCTTTCAGACCATTGCAACATCGAGAGCCTGTTAGTTGATCAGGTTATGGTTTATAGTTATGATACCATGGCTTTATATCGGCTGTTATCAGGTTATGGTTTATAATTATGATACCATGGCTTTATATCGGCTGTTATCAGGTTATGGTTTATAATTATGATACCATGGCTTTATATCGGCTGTTATCAGGTTATGGTTTATAATTATGATACCATGGCTTTATATCGGCTGTTATCAGGTTATGGTTTATAATTATGATACCATGGCTTTATATCGGCTGTTCTTTGGCTCAACATGATGTGGCCTGTCATGTCATGGCGTCTCTATATGTGTGGACACATCAGCTGCTGCAGGTTAATATCTCCTGAACGATTTCGATATCACTTTTTAAGCGCAAATAAATTGGCAAGTTATCATGAAAATCCGTCTCACGCACACTTGCGTGCCTGCGTCTGGAAAAGTCATGGAAACAGAACGGATTGCGTTCGATGCTCTATTGAAGGCCGCTGCGTTCTTTACTTCCTTCCTTTTTACCTGAACTTGGACTGAACATCCACAAAGCTTTGGTAAAAAACCTGCTCGGCCTTTTATTGCTGAAAAAGTTGGTGAATCACCGAAGGAAGAAGAAAAACCTCAACCTGAAATGATGCCAGCACCGGGAGAGGAAGACCTGGTCGCAAGACTGCCACGTCCAACCGGTGAGTAAAATTAAATGAATGTTTTTCCTTCATATCAATGATTTATTTCATTAGAAATAACTAATTACCCCAAAATAGGAATATTGTCTGTTATGGCACTTAAAGGAGCCATCACTTTTGGGGATATAAAGGTCGTAAATTCCCCAGAGTTTGGCAACATCATTGGTTTACACTGTAAAGTTTCTGGATGTAGCATAAAGTTGGTCCGCGTTTATTTGAATTCCCGGGAAAAGTGAAGAATGTTATAGCCTAATGGCGGTTTAGTGATTTAAAAAGAATGTTATTTTTTGGTCGAAAGCATCTGTTTTGTCCAATTTTGTCTCACAATTTTTGGAAACAAAATGGCGACTTAGAGTTTTTTCATAAAATGCTCTGAATGCATTTTTTGTTGTTGTTGGTCACTATGGAAACTATGGAACTGTTAAAATAAGCTTTCTGAACAGACGTCAGAACGTCCCGGCGTCAACCAGCTGAGTTTACGTGATAAATTAAATTTCACTTTGTGTCTGTT
This sequence comes from Odontesthes bonariensis, assembly GCF_027942865.1. Lineage (NCBI taxonomy): Eukaryota > Metazoa > Chordata > Actinopteri > Atheriniformes > Atherinopsidae > Odontesthes > Odontesthes bonariensis. Next base: position 11,399,603 of record NC_134525.1, read on the forward strand.
TTTATCAAAATACACAATAATTGGATCTGTTATAAGTGAGCAAACAGCTTTTTGTGCCTCCTCTACTCATTTTTGTACTGATGAAAGTCATTATAATTTTGTACATTCACCCGGTTGCCGTGTTTTTTTTTTTTACTTCCTTAAAACTTGTTTCATCTGGGTGTTATGTTGTTTTTCCCTCCAAAAAAAAAAAAATGCTTTGGGCTGTTCAAAATGAAGTCCCCTATACTTAAGCACTATGTATTCTGTTTGTGTTGAACCAAATAAGTTTTATTTCTAAGGTAAGGCAAATTTAAGTGTTTTAACTCTGAGGTGATGGTGCATGCTGCATGTCTGGTACTGGCGTTCTCATCTGTGTGTGTGTGTGTGTGTGTGTGTGCATGCTGTGTGTGTGCATGCTGTGTGTGTGTGTGTGCATGCTGTGTGTGTGTGTGTGTGTGTGTGTGTGTGTGTGTGTGTGTGTGTGTGTGTCAAACGGGTTGCAAAGTCGAGTCTAATGTGAGCTTCCTGCATGAATTGTTGCCTGTCAGAATGTGAAGGTCACTGGCTGGTGTACTTGTTTATGTGTGTGGGGTTTTTTTCTTCGCTGTTCTCCATGTTTCGTGGTTGTGCTAGAAAAACGTTTCAAATCCTAAGAATCTGCGTTGTTGGTTGGTTTTTTAAGCGTATATCCTAAAGATGCAGTTCTCAATTTAATCTGCTTCAACCACATAAACATACGCACACACACACTTCTGATAAAACACTATTTACATGTGGTGTGTCAGCACATCCTTTAAAGAGAAGTACTAAAATGTTTGCAATTCAACTTTCTTTCTCACAGGTCGTGGCCACATCGGAGAGCGTCCTGCAGCTGAGGAATACCCCGAGCTGCCCCGCATCAGGGATGAAGATGACGGTAACAGTATCGCTAGCCATGTGTCCTCAGATGATGAGAATGTGCAGAGAGGTCCTGTTGGTGTAGTTTATAATGATGATGAGACTGTGCTGGCGAGAGGTGTTATTGGTTTAGTTTCTGATGATGATGACGTCACTGTCTTCCCTTTTTGGTTGGATTATTATACCGATTATTTTGCCGAGTATTATCAGGTTTGGGATTATGTTGATGATGTTGATGAGGCAGAGGACTCTGATACAGATAGCTGTACCAGTGAGGGCACACTGTACTTGTACTCTGAGGGAGAAGCTTGGTTTGATCTAGAGGAAAGCGATGTAGAGGATACAGATATCTGCACTAGTGAGGAATCGGTGTACTCGTCCTCTGAGGGAAAATTTTATTGGTCTGATCCTGAGGAAAGCGATGCGGAGGACTCCGATTGTTCCGCTTCTCGCCCTGGCACCTCCAGAAAGAGGAGCAGGGAGGAAAGCCAAGAATCGCAGCCCGATGCCAAGAGGCCGAGGAAGAGTTGTGAGGAGAGCTTTGGAGAGGAGCAGTTCTCTCCAAAGCCACCTCCCTCAACCTCTGGCCTCAGCTTCCCACAGAGTCTAGGCTGGGATGTTAAGAGGGCCAGATGGGATGACAGCAGCGACTCAGACTAAAGTTGTCATCCAGAGCCTTTCTTTACTGCTTACTAAATTTTGTTTTCTTAAACTTTAGTAGGTAACATTTGAGTCTAGCTGGACTGGTAATGCCTTAGGTAGCGTATTGCACCAGGGTCTTTCTTTATCCGGTCGCTAGATTTTGCTCTTTTAAACTTTAGGAGGTAACTGGAGTCTAGCTGGACTGGTAATGCCTTAGGTAGCTTATTGCACCAGGGTCTTTCTTTATCCGGTCGCTAGATTTTGTTCTTTTTAACTTTAGGAGGTAACTGGAGTCTAGCTGGACTGGTAATGCCTTAGGTAGCGTATTGCACCAGGGTCTTTCTTTATCCGGTCGCTAGATTTTGCTCTTTTAAACTTTAGGAGGTAACTGGAGTCTAGCTGGACTGGTAATGCCTTAGGTAGCTTATTGCACCAGGGTCTTTCTTTATCCGGTCGCTAGATTTTGTTCTTTTTAACTTTAGGAGGTAACTGGAGTCTAGCTGGACTGGTAATGCCTTAGGTAGCGTATTGCACCAGGGTCTTTCTTTATCCGGTCGCTAGATTTTGTTCTTTTTAACTTTAGGAGGTAACTGGAGTCTAGCTGGACTGGTAATGCCTTAGGTAGCGTATTGCACCAGGGTCTTTCTTTATCCGGTCGCTAGATTTTGTTCTTTTAAACTTTAGCAGGTAACTGGAGTCTAGCTGGACTGGTAAAGCCTTAGGTAGCGTATTGCACCAGGGTCTTTCTTTATCCGGTCGCTAGATTTTGGAAGACAATATTTTAGAGCGGTGTTTTACATTGGGCAGGGCTGGCACAGCCTGTGGTAGCATCTTGCACCAGGCCGATGTAATGCTGTAATACTAAATGTTATGAGAATGTCGTGTGTGTAGTAGGAAGAGGACTCAAATGCAGGGCACAGAAGGCAGGCATGGCAAACAAAGTGAGCTTTAACTATAACTGGTCTGAGCTAATGAAGACGTCCAGGAATGTATAAAAACCACAGGAATAAGAAATATCATGTGTAGGTTGTTATTCAGGGGCTAACCTAATGTGTATTTATTCAAAAATGTAGAATTTCTGATACATATTGACCATTTACTGATAGCTTTAGATTTATTTGACCCGTGGATCGGTTATCAAATGTTGCGTTCACTTGTCGGGGGAGACCTCAAAGAGATAAATGACAGCTAGCGAGAGAGTGAGAGACGGGGGGGCAGTGTGTCAGGAGAAAGAGCGGGTCATCCACTAATCAAAGGGTTGGTAGTTTGATCCCCACATCCTCAAGTTCAGATGTTGAAGTGTCCTTGGGCAAGGCACCCAAACTCTAGTGTTGATGTTGGGTTAGAGTCAGACAACGCGTCAGGGGACGAGTGGAAATACTGAGGGATGTAAAAGATTACGTATGGTTTATAAAACTTGTGTTCTGTTATAAGGTGGAATCATCATAATACGTAACGGTGTCGTGGTCACCTGGTAGTTTTCGCTTTGACTGAGTGGTTGCTGCATGTCAGAGAGAAAGAGGGGGACGCACTGAACTCACCTTTGGAATTTTTTCAGGCCAAAGATAGCACTGTGAGCGAGTGTGTTGTGGAGTGTTACAAACCGGTTTATCTGCAGGACTCGGCTTTGTAATTCATTTGCAAACTAGATATAATAGTAAGCATTCTCTTCACTGCTACCTGAGTCATGTCACAGTCATATAAGTACAGGAAGCTGGAACTGTCTTCACAGGCTAAGTTTCAGGAGGGGGTCCCTCCTTCTGATCCAGGCCTGATTCAAATCAAAGTACTTTATTAATCCTGCGAGGGGAAGTTAAAGGATTTCCCCTCGCAGGATTAATAAAGTGTCCACCTCTGATGTTCCTCTTTTGTGTGAACACATGTCACGCTGGCCTGAGCCTCTGTGGCTTCCTGCTGATGGCAAAGAAACAACAACTCTGACACCAACGGAGGACAAACTGGAACCCCTGAGCTACCGCAGGTAACATATTGTGCAAAACAGGTGAGTGCATGATTCCGTCTGACTGATGAACCAAATCTACAGAAATCACTGTGTGCTGGCTCACACATGTTGAGTACTTGTGCAGTTTTTCCTTCCTTTTCCTGCTGTGTTTTACCGAGGTGATCAAGGATGAGAGAAGACTCCAGCGCAGGTCCGAAGGAGAGAGACTGTGGACCCGACACTGCCGTTATGCACCCAGGGTTTCCGTGACGACGAGGAGCTCCCAGCCGGATGAGAGAAGCTGATGTTAAAAAAAAAAAGAAATAAAGGAGGACTTGGGGTAGGTCCTTTTTAGTGTCACAAAGTCGTGATTAGTTAAAAGGCCCATTATATACTGCAGTTAGAGGATATTAGCTGATATTATAGAAAAAAGTAAAGAAACAAGCTGCTATTTTAAAAACAAAAGATGACAAAAATATCACAAAGTTATGCTTAAGCTTAAATCAGGACTTTCTTTCTGTCTTCCTTGTAGCACCTCACAGTGGACATGGACCAGTCCCAGGAAGCTCCAGCAGCACAGCCGTCCCCTGAACACACTCCAGCACCAAATCTGCTCCCAGACACCGGACTATGGATCGGCCCCAGCTGAAACGATGAAAAGCATCCCACACCGAGCCGTACAGATGAAGCCGTCTCCGTGTGTGAAGCTCCTCACAGACACACAGAGAAGAAGATCTGCTCACCTACACCTGCAGAATTAACACAGTCCAGACAAGACGCAGACAGTTGGGACTGAAAGACAACCAGTGGGACAGTGTTGTTCCTTAAAGACATTATTCGTAAAGGATGTGTTTAAAAAAATGTTTGCATTTACATTTTACATGCTGCTTTGGTGCTGGAATCAATAAAAATGAACAGTTTTTACACTTACCCTCTCCTCTGCTGAATGAAACACCAAACAATAACTTTGCCTCAGAGAACGACCATCTTCTGATGCAACGCTCTTAAAAGCAGACCCGACAAAGCTTTCTGCAGTCTGTGTCAGACACATAAGGAATATTTTACTAATCTGAATTCTAAATGATCAGCTATAACATTTGATTTAGTCTTTCTTTGACTCATAGCCTCATTCCACAGATATGACAGAACAAACATGGGAGGCAGTTTACAGTAGATATCATCCTGTTGGTAGAATGCCTTTAAAACTCAGAAGAAGCTTTTTTTCTACTAATGTGCATCAAATTAAATTGTATCATCCAAGAGTCTGTAATTTAACAGGTTTTTCTTCAGGTTTCCTTAACAATGACCTGACATCACAGCTCTTTCAGCTGCATCATGTGGAAATATTTCAGGTTTTTTTGCCAGAGGGCTGGCTCGGACTAATGAATTTATCTGGAAAAACTCACAGTACTGAGGAGGATGTTGTTTAAAACTCCTTAAACCAGCCATCTTCTTTTCTGGATATTTGTTATAATAATAGTAATAAAAAAAAAAAAACATTTAAAAAAGAAAGAAAAAATATCTGAAAGGGTTTTAAAGGTTCTCCTGGTTTACCTGGATGTGTATGCTCATTGTCCCAGTGCAGAAGCAACTGAATAATAGTGGTACCCTCTAAAACACAACGGCATGGGTCTCTGGAAGTTAGAGATATGGGCTGAAAAATGCGCTTCTCATCACTGCCGAAGCTGCCGCCAGCTTTTAGTAACTTAAGACAAAGTTACTCATCATTTACACATCATTTCTGCTACCACTGCAGACACATCTGAAACTTCCAACTGAATACTCAATTTGTTACAGCTGTGACAGTAAGGGTGATATTGTGAACACAACAGTGTTAACTGGACATGTAAAACTCCAGTAGACTCGATTACTGTAACGCTCTTTTAACTGGACTTCCCAAAAAGAGCATTAAACATCTGCAGCTCATCCAGAACGCTGCTGCTGGAGTTTTAACCCGGACTAAGAGATCTGAAGACATCACAGCAGCTTTAAAATCTTTACTCTGGCTTCCAGTCAGTCACAGAATAGATTTTAAAAGCCTGCTGATGGTTTACAATCTGTGATCTGTTCAGAGAATATAAAGCCAGCAGAGCTCTTAGATCCAAGGACTCAGGTCAGCTGGTCCAGTCCAGAGTCCAGACTAAACATGGAGAAGCAGCATTTAGCTGTTATGCTGCAAACAAGTGGAACAAACTGCCAGTGGAGATTAAACTTTCACCAAGTGTAGACATTTTTAAATCCAGGTTAAAAACATTTATTTTCATGCATGCATCTATGCATGAAATCTGCACAATATCTTTTAATTTATCTGGACTGTTGCTCGTTTTTAAATTAATTTAAATTATTTTAATTAGGGATGCACCAATACCGATACTGGTATCGGACAAATAATATTCTAATATACTCGTACTTGTTAAAGTTAAAGGGGAACTGCGGTATTTTCAACATTAAGCCTCTTTTCTGAGTCGTCTGCAATGTTTTAGAACCCCCCTCACCGCTTTTTAGATGTTTACTGCTGTCTCCGGTATTTGCCTAATTTTGATTCTTCTCAACCTGCTTCAGAATGGCAAGACATGTACATGTAATGTCCAAAAAGGTCCGTAAAAGCACAATTAAACGTCCGTTTTCAAAATAATCAACTCACCGGAGTGGTTACTGGTGTGCACTGGTAATCCATATCAAATTTCGTTGCGAAAAGTTGCTTCTGTCGTGTTTTATTTGGCAGCTCGTTCATGCTCGCACTATTTTCTTAGTGGTGGCGGAGTAATATCAACAAACATCCAGTACAAAATGTCAAATGTCAGGCGGATCGGTGCGGTGTCCGCTGTGATGCCCGTCGTAGTGAAGAAGCTGAGCCAGAAGGCGAAGCTCTCGATTTACCGGTCAATCTATGTCAATCTACATCGTCTATGGTCACGAGCTGTGGGTAGTGACCGAGAGAATGAGATCGCGAATCCAAGCGGCCGAAATGAGTTTCCTCCGCAGGGTGTCTGGGCTCTCCCTTATTGGGCTCGGTGTTGGTCCAAGTTCTGGAAACATTCGTCTGTGAAATATTTTACACAAATCTCTTCGGTTCTGTCGTCACAGTCCCAGAAAACACTAAATCTGTCCACTGGCTCTTTAGCAGTTCTGATACAGGAGCTCTAAACAGATTTTTTACATCCATGTACAGATCAATGAGCTGGCCAAAGAGCTGTGGGCGGGGAAAGGCAGTTTTGGCATAGCCATATATGGGCTCTGGGGGGAAATAACCTTGATGTCATAAGGTCTATCATCATTTATACTGGAATATATTTTTCTTTTAAATGGACACAACATCACACATTTCTTCTGTTTCAGAATAATGAGCAGGAACTACTTGTCCAAAAATGATGAGCTGCGTGAGGGGGACTCCATGATGTCGAACAACAAGCAATGGATGGATATGTTTTAGGTGCTCAAGACATTTGTCAGGATGTGTGCCATATGAGCAGAAGGCGTGCACACTGATCACACAATAAAATCTCCTCATCTCTCCCTGCAGGATGACGGCAACTTTGTTATCTACGGTTGGAAGCCTGTGTGGGCTACAGACACTAACGGATCAGATGTGGTCCGTCTGTGCATGCAGCCAGACTGCAACCTGGTCATGTACAACCATAATGACACACCCATGTGGAGCACAGACACTAACATGTCTACAGAATGTAAGATGTGTCGTCTTCAGCTGACTAATAAAGGCAAACTGGAGCTTTACCGGGAGGGCGAAAAAAAGTGGAGCTCTGCCAACTCGAAGTGATGGCCTAACACGGCGTTACAAATGTCTCTGACCTCTCTGCATTTTAAAGTAATCTTTGCAGTTCTCTGGAGCTTGATTCTATGGTCAGATTTGAGAAGAAAATAAATAAAACATTTAAGTTTTCTGTCTAATATCACACATTGTCTTTGGTGCTTTGTTAAGACATAAAAACTGTCTGAATTTAACACTTACCCCATTTTATTTTAGAATTCAGTCAATGTTGGAGGCATCATCGGTGGAGTGTTTGCAGCAGCAGCAGCAGTCGGTCTGTTGATCTTCTGGAAAAAGCGAAAAGGTAAAACAATGATCCAAATTTTCAATGTGTATGTTTGTCTTATGATGTTAACTGGCAGTTATCTGTAAATCTGACTCCACATCAAATTCAATTTTACATAAGGGGAAATAAAGTGGATCCATGACAGACTTTAAGTATAAAAAGTTAAAAATGCTTGTGTAGATCTAACATTAGAGCTGGGCTACACACCAAACAAAGCAGCATGGGGCGATTTCTTCCAGGATGGAGTTATATCATTTTCACCATTTAGAAGATTCAGGATGATCAGAAAACACTTTAACAAGAATCTGATGAGCTCACAGATAATGTTGGAACATAAAGTCTCTGTAAGAAATTACATCTTTCTGAGGATGAGGGAAGGTAACAAGTTTGAACCTCTGAAATATGTCACTTGTCAGTAAATTAATTAATAATTGAATGAATTAATAGGTAAATAAATAGATAATCTTTGGGTTTCCAGAGAACCTTCAATTGTCTGTTCCTTCACAAAGTTAGAGCCATCATTGTTGCTGTGGTTGTAGCCTTACTGATCATAACAATAATAAAATAACATCCTGTGTTGACTTTTGTTTGTTGATTGTGTTAATGATATTGTCTTTTGGATTCAGGTCAACAAGACAACAACCGAAGGTCAAACAATGAAGAAATTAGTAACATGTAATTAATTTTATTTAGTTTTTTAGATGCTTTTAAATATTCATCCATCCATCCATCCATCCATCATCTTCCGCTGGTCCGGGGATCGGGTCGCGGGGGCAGCAGCTTGAGCAAAGAGACCCAGACGTCCCTGTCCCCGGCCACTTCCTCCAGCTCTTCTGGGGGGACCCCGAGGCGTTCCCAGGCCAGCCGAGAGACATAGTCTCTCCAACGTGTCCTGGGTCTTCCCCGGGGCCTCCTCCCAGTGGGACGGGCCCGGAACACCTCACCGGGGAGGCGTCCAGGAGGCATCCTAACCAGATGCCCGAGCCACCTCATCTGACTCCTCTCGATGCGGAGGAGCAGCGGTTCTACTCCGAGCCCCTCCCGGATGACCGAGCTTCTCACCCTATCTCTAAGGGAGAGCCCAGACACCCTGCGGAGGAAAATCATTTCGGCCGCTTGTATTCGCGATCTCGTTCTTTCGGTCACTACCCACAGCTCGTGACCATAGGTGAGGATAGGAACATAGATTGACCGGTAAATCGAGAGCTTCGCCTTCTGGCTCAGCTCCTTCTTCACCACGACGGGCCGGTGCAGAGCCCGCATCACTGCAGACGCCGCACCGATCCGTCTGTCAATCTCCTGCTCCATTCGTCCCTCACTCGTGAACAAGACCCCGAGATACTTGAACTCCTCCACTTGGGGAAGGATCTCATTCCCGACCCAGAGAGGGCATTCCACCCTTTTCCGGCCGAAGACCATGGTCTCGGATTTGGAGGCGCTGATTCTCATCCCAGCCGCTTCACATTCGGCTGCGAACCGCTCCAGTGAGAGCTGAAGGTCACGGCCTGAGGACGCCAACAGAACCACATCGTCCGCAAAGAGCAGAGACCCGATTCTGAGGTCGCCAAACCGGACCCCCTCAACGCCCTGGCTGCGCCTAGAAATTCTGTCCATAAAAATTATGAACAGAATCGGTGACAAAGGGCAGCCCTGACGGAGTCCAACCCTCACAGGAAACATGTCCGACTTACTGCCGGCAATGCGGCAGTAAATTAAATATTCATTTTAGCATATAATTTGTGTCTCGCTCTATCCTTTTCTATTTCAATTCTTGAATCAATATTTTCCTCTCTGTTGAAATCTAGCCCTGATTAAAGTCCCAGTTGCAAAGTCAATCTCAGCTGAAATATGTCAGGCTGACTGAAAGTAGAGCTCATGAAAACATGAACAAACTGACATTATTCTATCTTGTAATGTGGAAATTTTGTATGTTTTTGTTAACAGACGCATGGAGGTCCAAGGTGCTGATGAAGGACTGATTTCTGACTTCTGCCGTGTCTCATCAGATGACAACCAGATGTCCTCTCCGTCCTCTCCGTTGCAGTTTAGTGAAGCTGACAGTGCAGTATGATTGTAATATAATTGTGAACATTATATTCATGAAGTATTTTCTTTTTTATTGATTTTTCTTAGTTTTTTTATTAGCAAAGAACATTTTTTTTTGTAATATAAGTTATAAAGAAAATAACAAATTGAAAAGCTCACAGATGCCCCCTGGTGTTCAATATTAGTCAATGCATCTGTTTTTAGACTGAACAACTGTAGGAGATGCTGATGTTAGAAGATTTTCTTCCGTTCAAATGATACAGTAAAGTAAAGATTAGGCTCTTCTTAAATTTTACAAGTGCAATTAATTGAGCTTAACTGGAATGTTTTGCAATTGGTTCCACCTCAGGTCATTGACCCGAACCAACTGCAGACCAAAAAAGTGTTTACAAACCGTATATGAAGCTATCCTGCTGCTGTAAGTAAATGTGATTTCTTATATCAGATTAATAGACATTTCTAGCACAGCTTTGTTAATCTGAAGGATTTTAAAACTGAAGTATTTACCATTTCAAGATGTTGAAGTCGGAATATGAATGTAATGATTCATGAAGTTCACTGTGATGTTTTATCTATTATTGCTTAATGCTGTCTTTTCCAGACTCTTTTTTTTAATTTTTATTTTAAATTGACCGTTTGAGGTCTATAAATAAAGTGCTTAAAAAAATGAATCGACTGTTTGCTCTTTGATATTAAATCGTTGAATCATCATTTGGGACCTGTGCCATGTGTATTGCATGTTCACACACACACACACACACACACACACATTCATTAGCCCAGTAGCATACTCACTAAGCAGTTGTTGTGTTGTCCTGTGGTTTGAGGTCATCTGTATCCACAGTTGTATTATATGTGATTGCTGCTACTTGTGTTTTTTTTCTTTTTTGTTTGTTTGTTTGTGTGTTTGTTCTCTGCTTGTCTGCTTACAGGTGCTCCTTGTGGCTCTAAGGCTGGATTCCCCGCAAAAGCCGTGGATTCTCTTCTGTTTTGTTTTTACAGATGTAGCAGCTGGTTGTTTCTTCCGATCTCCGTTCCGTTCTTTTTCTTTGCTCTCCCTCTCTCTCTGTCCCCCGGTCCGGTTTGGTACTGTCACATGTTAAGTATTGTAACAAAAATAAATAAATAAGGAGTTGATGGGCATCAAGGGTAGCTTTACATTCATAAAGCTTCCCTTGGCATAGCAAATGTGTTTGGCATAAACGGTATTCAGATTACAATTCTGCTGCCATAATGCTGGACAGGACAAGGGGTTGAAAAAAAAAAACTCTTTGAAAATAGCACACTGGTTGCAGGCACACTTTTTTTTGCCCATCATCACATTTGGTGTAGTAGCCTTAAATCACTTGATCTTTGATGATTGATATTAAGTATCGGTCGGTTTAAATGATCAACCTTTTAAGCTGAACATATTTGCCTTTTCGTTCTATTTCATACATGTTCTTTAACCTGTTCTTAGATCTGGCTCTGGGCTGTGGTTTGGCTTACATTTTAGATTCCTTCTAGTTACTTTGGGTTTAGGATGAACCAATAAATGTAATAACCAGATATTATGAAGGAATGTTAGGATCTTTTTTTGAAAAAAAATTATGTCCACAATAGGGACACTGCTGATAACCAAAAACGTGATGTCCATGTATGTGGACGAAATGTCGTAGGAGCTTATTAAAGTGCATCATTTTTGTCACCAAATATGATGTACTGGAGTAGATTTCAAACACTGGTTTTGTCAGCGTTTGTCTTGATGACATTTTACTCATAAAATGATATTCATCGCAGGCCAAAATGATACCAAAGCACCGTGAGAACCAGCTTTTCTTGATGTCAAACACTGCGCACAAGGACAAGAGAACTACAAGCATAAATGAGGTATAAGAAAGAAGTCTGGGAGTATTCTTCTCTGTCATTATTCACCTGCCACTTGTGAAAAGGATTTCTCTTGAAACCGTCCAGTTTTCATTCTGCTTTTGGGTCCAGAATTCAGAGGAACTGGTTTCAAAAAAGGACTGAGACATTAAAAATGACCTGAAAGAAGGAAAGTGACAGTTTACTGGCTGTTGGGCTCTGTCTGTTTGTTGTTGTCAATCACTGCTTCCTGAAAGTTATAGTTGCTTCTTTAAAAGATCAGCTGGTATCACTGCGCCCCCTACTGGACAGAAGCCGCAGAAGACAGAACACTTTATGACCAATTGCTTTATTTTCTAAAAAAAGAAAAACTATTTGGGGATTTCTGGAAATCTTCCAGCTATCCACTAAAATCTTAACTGATCAAATGATTCACAGTCAAGTTCTGAGAGAAAGAAAAAGATGTATGTGTTTAAAAACTCATCTAAATAGATTAACAGAAGAAGCGTAAAATGCAACTACAGATGTTCTGTTTTTATGTTAATGCCTTCATATTACAGAGATTAACTGGACTAATGTTACAAACATAAATTCATGTAATGTAATGAATAAAATGAATAAATAAACAGCAAATAAACTATCTAAAAAAATATAACAGTAAGAACATAAACTTTATACAGACTCCTCAAATAAAAAAAGCAGAAAGCAACAAGTAGGCCAACAGCCTACTTTAATAATCAGTTTAGCTTCATTCCACTGACAGTGGGACAGTGATAAAAGAAAAGATTACTTTTTTATTTCCTTCAGTTTTATTTAAGTCACACCAAATTAAAACAACTATCATCACAAGAAACCTGAAAGACACGGTCCAGTTTAAGCAATAAAACCTACTTCTTTCAAATCCAAAATAGACAAAGTCATCTGATGCCAGTTTTAAAAGAAGCTGCCTTGGTAAGGAAAGCAACAGATTGCATTAAATATTTTCTCTGATCCAATCACCCATCCTGAGTGTGCTCAAGGCGACTAAGGAGAGAAAAAAACTCCCTTTGAACAAGAAGAAACCTCCATCAGAACCAGAACCAGGAAGAGCGGCCATCTGCCTCGACCAGCTGGGGGTTAGGAGGACAACAACCGCCATGACACCAGACCAGGGAAACACAGGTTAATGACAGCAATAATGTCACATGTACATGGAGAGTACAGAGAGCAGAGGGAGGAGAGGTGCATCATGGGAGCTCCCCCAGCAGTCTGGGCCTATAGCAGCTTAACTATGGGATGTTTCCCACTATGGAAGGCTCTGCCTCCCAAACTGCCAGCTGGTTTCACAGAGAGGGGCCTGATAACTGAAGGCTCTGCCTCCCAAACTGCCGGCTCCACAGAGAGGGGCCTGATAACTGAAGGCTCTGCCTCCCAAACTGGCAGCTGGTTCCACAGAGAGGGGTCTGATAACTGAAGGTTCTGCCTCCCAAACTGCCAGCTGGTTCCACAGAGAGGGGCCTGATAACTGAAGGCTATGCCTCCCAAACTGGCGGCTGGTTCCACAGAGAGGGGCCTGATAACTGAAGGCTCTGCCTCCCAAACTGCCAGCTGGTTCCACAGAGAGGGGCCTGATAACTGAAGGCTCTGCCTCCCAAACTGGCGGCTGGTTCCACAGAGAGGGGCCTGATAACTGAAGGCTCTGCCTCCCAAACTGCCAGCTGGTTCCACAGAGAGGGGCCTGATAACTGAAGGCTCTGCCTCCCAAACTGGCAGCTGGTTCCACAGAGTGGGGCCTGATAACTGAAGGCTCTGCCTCCCAAACTGGCAGCTGGTTCCGCAGAGAGGGGCCTGATAACTGAAGGCTCTGCCTCCCAAACTGGCAGCTGGTTCCACAGAGAGGGGCCTGATAACTGAAGGCTCTGCCTCCCAAACTGGCAGCTTATTCCACAGAGAGGGGCCTGATAACTGAAGGCTCTGCCTCCCGTTCTACTTTTAGAAACTCTGGGAACCTCAAGTGAACCTGCAGTGTGAGAGCAAAGTGCTCTTTTAGGAAAATATCCAACTATGAGATCTTTAAGATATGATGGAGCCCGGTGATTAAGAGCTTTAAATGTGAGGAGAAGAACCTTAAATTCTATTCTGAATTTAACAGGGAGCCAATGAAGAGAAGCTAAAACTGGAGGAATATGATCTCTCCTGTTAGTTCTCATCAGAACTCTGGCTGCAGCATTTTGGATCAGCTGGAGGGTTTTCAGCTCAATCATTTTTATAACTCTGAGACAAGATGTTCCTGAAATTGGTTTGTAACCAACTGATTGGATCCATCTGGCTTTGTGAATAAGATTAGCTGAGTGTAATCTACACAGAGTGGATATCTATGCTATGCTGTGCATTAATATTACCCAGTGCAAGCACGTATAAGATGAAAGAATCGGTTCAAGCACAGAACCCTGCAGCTCATAACTCTATGAATGACTCTGGTGTGAGGACTCTAGTTTCTTTCATCCTTTAAGGTTCAAACTGGTCTGTTTTGTCCTGACTGAAATCTCTAATCCCAATACACTGCAAGATAAACACGGTTGGTTTGTATTCCTTCAGTCCATGGTGCAGAGGTTAACTCATCTTCAGCTCTGTTCTCATCTATTGTCCATATCATGTTAATCTATCCAAACTCACAATCATTTAAAGCTACCTCACCTCAGGAGTGTGCAGTGTCTTCACTGGAGTTTTGCTGTAACTGTTGTGGAAAGTTACGTAGTGGAGTTCTGTTGACCTAAAATGTAAAAGCACAGCTTCAAAACAACATCGTTTTAAAGAGCGACTTCAGGTTATCACAGCAGGCTTCGTTGCTTCTTTGGCTCTTCTCATTTCAGTGAGCTTCACTCCATTCAGGCTGACACACAATGAAATGATCTTTTCGCAAAGTCATTGTTGAAATCAATCACATAAATTAATTCATTATAAATCCAATGATCACTAAATGAGTGAGGAAACAAAGTAAAGGTCCCAAGAATCTTTCTGTTTTTAGCTTTAATTTGTGTTTGTGATGTTTTTTGTCGACTTCTGATGAGCCAAGACGACAGTGACATTAACACACACACAGGAAACATTATAATGGGAATAAACATAGATTTTAGACAAGTTTTTTACCTGATCTGTTGTACAATACCAGGGCAACCAGTGTTGCTGCTGCTGCGACAGCTGCTGCGAACAAAACAACTGCAATCACTCCACCTCGTCCCCTCTGTTTCTCAACGGGGTTTGGACTACACACTTTGTTGCCTGAATTTTCAGAAACGGAAAAAGTGTCTCAGCATACTTTTTTTTAAATGATATTTTCAGTTAAAACGATATTTCAGATAACTGAGATTCTTGCAAACGGTTCTTGAGGTGAATACGGGTGGATGCCTCTAAAACTGGTCGCTCACTTTGTGCCTCGGTGTGGAAACAATCAACTCATCCTCAACATGAACAGAAATAAAAGAGATTATTGTGGATTTCAGGAGGACCAGGAGTAAACCAAACACAAGGAGAAGAGGTGGAGGTGGTTGATGAACACTTTGGAGTTTATCTGGACAGCAGACTAAACTGGAAATACACCAAGGCTGTGTTTGGTTGACACCTGCCGTGTAGTTTTCGGATTACTCCACTGTTCTGTCGCTCATATCCACAGCTGACTGTAGTCAGTTATACAGTTCATGCTCTCTGGTGGTCTCTGCCAGATTGTCCATGTTCCTTGTGACTGTTCCTTGTTTACTTCTTGTGTTATTCTTTGACCTTATCTTATACTCAGTTGTTTTCATTGTGGCTTGCTCGTGTTAGAATTGTTTTCTTCCAGATGTTTGACCCTAACTCTGGTTTTAGATTCTACCAAACCCTCACTTGAGACGTTTGCCTTGTGGACGTGTATGATGCTGTGCTTCGAAATAACTAGTTTAATAAATCAGACTTAAAGTACAGAAAACTGTGTGTTTTAGTCTAAATTACTGTTGAATGAAAGTCAAAAGTTGCATGGAATGCTATTTAAACTCGTAGTTACTATCCACCGCTGCTTACTCCTTTTCTTGAAAGTAGCTCTCCTGCTGCTTGTTCTGGTGCTGACGGTGCAGCTGTAGATCAGATCCGTATCACTGTCTGAAAGTATCAGAGAGCTGCTGATGTTGTAAAGCTGCTGTTCAGTCTGCTGGACGGAGGCTGTGTCCTGGAGCTTCATGTTGGATGGAGGGCTGGTGGACCAGGTGAGCTCAGGTTCAGGGTAGATCCAGTTAGAGCTGCAGGTGATCCTGTTTCCTACCTGATCGATGCTGACTTCACTGACTGAAGCTGCAAAGCAAACAAACAAAGCTCGTCAAGAACACCAAAGGAAACAGCAACATAAATTCAACACAGCTCAACAAAGACGTGTCTGTAAAAACATTTCTATAAAAGATCTACAACCATCTACTTTCAAGGCAACAAATGAGGACTTGTGTCCATTTGCGGTGCTGGTGTAACACTGATATCTGCCTTCATCCTGAACCTTCACCCCTGTCAGCTGCAGTGAGCCGTTCCCTTTGGAGATCTCATCCTGAAACAGTGATGTTCTCTTTATGAAGAGCGGGCTCTGGGATTGCAGCTGGTCCTGATTGTTGTAGAAAGAGTGGACATAAAGTTGTTCTTCTTTCATCTGAATCCAGTGGATGACGACGTCAGCACCGTGGAAGCTGCACGGTAAGACGCAGCTCTCGTTGAAAACACAGGACACCTCAGTGTCTGAAACATCAAATAAAGACACATCATTACAGTTCAGAAAAACACATATATATTATATGTATATAGATATTACATCCTTATTTTGATCTATCCGACAGTAACTCCCTGCTTCTCCTGCTATTTTGCTCTCAGGATCAAACCATCAGAAAAAACTATTGAAGTGTAGACGGATGAAGCTGCAGCAGCTAAATGCATAAATGCATCTTATAAAAGCCCAATACAGAAAATTGATTTAACTCTGATAAGCACAGAGAACATTAAAATGCTTTTTGTTTTTCACAAACAAGGAAATGTTGTCAGGAGTTTGAAGACTTGGTTTTCTGACGCTTTTCTGTGGCTTGTTTTCATGACGTGAGTGAGAAGGAATGTTTCCAGACAGGTTAAACGAGATTCCAGTTCTGACATTTTTTAATCTTAAGAAGTGATTTATTCTTCCTTTTTCTACTCAGTCGAGATTTGATTTCCGGTCATATCATTCTATACATATCCCACCTCAATTGTATATATTTCTTTATTTTCTTTCTTTTTTACTTGTCTCTGCTATGTTAACTTTTATTTAATGTTCTGTGGCGCTGTTACACCAGGTCAAATTCCTGTGTACGTTGTAGATTTGGCGAATAAAGAGATTCTGACCAGGAGACGCTCTCACTTTTGACTTCACGTGTATCATGTAGATTTATTAACTTATTAGTTTGTTGTGTTTGAAATGAGTTTTCATGTCGGTGTAACTAAAACTTTTCTGAGTGTCCATCAAAAGAACACAAATTCATGCTGTGCCTCCAAATATAGATTTAACACTTGCACAGTTTGTCCAAATATTCCACGAGTGCAACAGAATTCTAAACAAACTTACATCCAGTAAATCCCTGTTTGATTTATGATGCAGATGTTGAAACATTTAGAAATGAAAGCTCAGTTTTTAAAAAGACTTGTTGACATTCCTCAGACTTTTACAGTTTTAATGACAGAGATGAGCTCAAATGAAATTCATTCCTCTCTGAATACAGTTTTGATTTCGTCATTTTTGTTTAACACACATTTGCTTCCTTATTTTTCAAACATACTTTGTATTGACGCTGGAATAAGACGAAGCTGAATGTGCAGTAAACGTTTGACTCACCTCCGTTTGAAAGACTCGAAGGAAAAGCCAGGACCACCAAAAACACGACACACTTCATCTCAGTCATTGTTGCTTTGGGATGTTTTCTGCTTGCTGCTGCTGTAATATACAATAAAAGACCAGGAAGTAAGAAGGAGAAGTGACAGAGTAAAGAATCTGATCTAACTGGTGTTGTTTACTTTTACTTCATATGAAGGCTGCACCCATGAATCATCCTTAATGAAGATATTTCAAATGCTTTTGTGTGGCAGTCAGTTTTTCTTCCCTCCACTAAACGGTGTCGAACACAAACACGAGAATATCAAACAGCATTAATTGTTTCTAATCTTCTTCTGCTCTGACAGACTTTACATAACCTGCACTGAACTGCTGAGGAGGAATACTGTGAATAAGCCACAACTTGAGACAGAATAAAATCAACAAAAGTCTTTAAAAACAAATGTTGGTCAACAATTCAGGTTTTGTCTTCATTCTGCAACATTTGAAAATACAGAGGTTAAATCATGTAAGTCTCTTTGGATAGAAGCTGTACAAGATCAGTCATTAAGGTCATGGCAGTCCTAAGTTTTTGTCCTAAGAATTTGGATTCTGTCCAAGTTCATGAAGATGTTTCACCTCTGAAAGTTTCCTTCGTTCTGTCTGATTGGTGCAGAGTTTCAGGTGATACCATCCATCATACCTCAGAGGACATTGTTGGGTGTTTTCTATCACCCAAATTAAAGAATGACAGCAAATGTGTTTTTCTCTATAAACGCCAACATGATTGCAGTCATTACTGAAGCTTTCTTTGATCATATTATTTGAGTAATTAGGAAGAAATCTATTATAGGGAAATACTGCTGTGTCACATTTAAATGATATTTCAGAAATACACAAATAAACTGTAGCTCTCGTCACAACACAAACACGGATCGTGGTTCTTACTGGCATTTATTTGTTTCTTCTCCCATTCACACCGTGAGAACTGCCGGCACAAACACACAAATACGGTTCCCAACAAAGAAACAATGTCACGTATTATAAACATAAACAAAATGCATCGTTCACACACAGAAAAATACCTCATTAGCCGCTTGCTGTGAGAGAGGTTCTTGAGGTTTTGAGCCACGCTTAGCAGTATAGTTTCAATTAATCTGCCGCGGCAGCACACAGGTAATGAACATTAATTGGTTCCGGGCCAAAACACCACAGCACCGATAAGCAAAATTAAATACATCATGAAATGAACCCATCTTACAACACACATATGAATTTGCTTAAATAACATAATCTAAATTATTCAAGAAATGAAGTGAAATTTTATTTTTAACATAAATTCAACAAAGCTGCTTGTTAATTTAATATTACCAATCAGTTTGTTCTTTGTTTATGTCATTTTATGGTTGGTCGTTATTTTGCGCACTTTGGTTTGTGACACATTAAGTTTGTTCAATAGTTGTACCGTGCATGTTCGTTAATTACATTAGTATTTTCATTTTATTTAAAGATGTGAAAACTTTCTGAGACTCATAATGTTTTAGTCCTATATTAATTTATTAGTTTCAACTAAATTATTATGAGACTAACGGTAACCTGGAACAGCTGACCATTTTTGGTATCTCTGAATATCAGAGAGATGTGCGCTGTCTGCTGCCAGATGTCAGGCTTTCAGACCATTGAAACATCGAGAGCCTGATAGTTGATCAGGTTATGGTTTATAATTATGATACCATGGCTTTATATCGGCTGTTATCAGGTTATGGTTTATAATTATGATACCATGGCTTTATATCGGCTGTTATCAGGTTATGGTTTATAATTATGATACCATGGCTTTATATCGGCTGTTATCAGGTTAGGGTTTATAATTATGATACCATGGCTTTATATCGGCTGTTATCAGGTTAGGGTTTATAATTATGATACCATGGCTTTATATCGGCTGTTATCAGGTTATGGTTTATAATTATGATACCATGGCTTTATATCGGCTGTTATCAGGTTATGGTTTATAATTATGATACCATGGCTTTATATCGGCTGTTATCAGGTCATGGTTTATAATTATGATACCATGGCTTTATATCGGCTGTTCTTTGGCTCAACATGATGTGGCCTGTCATGTCATGGCGTCTCTATATGTGTGGACACATCAGCTGCTGCAGGTTAATATCTCCTGAACGATTTCGATATCACTTTTTAAGCGGAAATAAATTGGCAAGTTATCATGAAAATCCGTCTCACGCACACTTGCGTGCCTGCGTCTGGAAAAGTCATGGAAACAGAACGGATTGCGTTCGATGCTCTATTGAAGGCCGCTGCGTTCTTTACTTCCTTCCTTTTTACCTGAACTTGGACTGAACATCCACAAAGCTTTGGTAAAAAACCTGCTCGGCCTTTTATTGCTGAAAAAGTTGGTGAATCACCGAAGGAAGAAGAAAAACCTCAACCTGAAATGATGCCAGCACCGGGAGAGGAAGACCTGGTCGCACGACTGCCACGTCCAACCGGTGAGTAAAATTAAATGAATGTTTTTCCTTCATATCAATGATTTATTTAATTGGAAATAACTAATTACCCCAAAATAGGAATATTGTCTGTTATGGCACTTAAAGGAGCCATCACTTTTGGGGACATAAAGGTCGTAAATTCCCCAGAGTTTGGCAACATCATTGGTTTACACTGTAAAGTTTCTGGATGTAGCATAAAGTTGGTCCGCGTTTATTTGAATTCCCGGGAAAAGTGAAGAATGTTATAGCCTAATGGCGGTTTAGGGATTTAAAAAGAATGTTTATTTTTTGGTCGAAAACATCTGTTTTGTCCAATTTTGTCTCACAATTTTATAAAACAAAATGGCGACTTAGAGTTTTTTCATAAAATGCTCTGAATGCATTTTTTGTTGTTGTTGGTCACTATGGAAACTATGGAACTATTAAAATAAGCTTTCTGAACAGACGTCAGAACGTCCCGGCGTCAACCAGCTAAGTTTACGTGATAAATTAAATTTCACTTTGTGGTCTCTTTTTATCAAAATACACAATAATTGGATCTGTTATAAGTGAGCAAACAGCTTTTTGTGCCTCCTCTACTCATTTTTGTACTGATGAAAGTCATTATAATTTTGTACATTCACCCGGTTGCCGTGTTTTTTTTTTTAACTTCCTTAAAACTTGTTTCATCTGGGCGTTATGTTGTTTTTCCCTCCAAAAAACAAAATGCTTTGGGTTGTTCAAAATGAAGTCCCCTATACTTATGCACTATGTATTCTGTTTGTGTTGAACCAAATAAGTTTTATTTCTAAGGTAAGGCAAGTTTAAGTGTTTTAACTCTGAGGTGATGGTGCATGCTGCATGTCTGGTACTGGCGTTCTCATCTGTGTGTGTGTGTGTGTGTGTGTGTGTGTGTGTGTGTGTGTGTGTGTGAGCATGCTGTGTGTGTGTGCGCGTGCTGTGTGTGTGCGTGTGTGTGTGTGTGTGTGTGTGTGTGTATCAAACCGGTTGCAAAGTCGAGTCTTATGTGAGCTTCCTGCATGAATTGTTGCCTGTCAGAATGTGAAGGTCACTGGCTGGTGTACTTGTTTATGTGTGTGGGGTTTTTTCTTCGCTGTTCTCCATATTTCGTGGTTGTGCTAGAAAAACGTTTCAAATCCTAAGAATCTGCGTTGTTGGTTGGTTTTTTAAGCATATATCCTAGAGAGATGCAGTTCTCAATTTAATCTGCTTAAACCACATAAACATACGCACACACACACTTCTGATAAACCACTATTTACATGTGGTGTGTCAGCACATCCTTTAAAGAGAAGTACTAAAATGTTTGCAATTCAACTTTCTGTCTCGCAGGTCGTGGCCACATCGGAGAGCGTCCTGCAGCTGAGGAATACCCCGAGCTGCCCCGCATCAGCGAAGAAGATGACGGTAACAGTATCGCTAGCCATGTGTCCTCAGATGATGAGAATGTGCAGAGAGGTCCTGTTGGTGTAGTTTATAATGATGATGAGACTGTGCTGGCGAGAGGTGTTATTGGTTTAGTTTCTGATGATGATGACGTCACTGTCTTCCCTTTTTGGTTGGATTATTATACCGATTATTTTGCCGAGTATTATCAGGTTTGGGATTATGTTGATGATGTTGATGAGGCAGAGGACTCTGATACAGATAGCTGTACCAGTGAGGGCACACTGTACTTGTACTCTGAGGGAGAAGCTTGGTTTGATCTAGAGGAAAGCGATGTAGAGGATACAGATATCTGCACTAGTGAGGAATCGGTGTACTCGTCCTCTGAGGGAAAATTTTATTGGTCTGATCCTGAGGAAAGCGATGCGGAGGACTCCGATTGTTCCGCTTCTCGCCCTGGCACCTCCAGAAAGAGGAGCAGGGAGGAAAGCCAAGAATCGCAGCCCGATGCCAAGAGGCCGAGGAAGAGTTGTGAGGAGAGCTTTGGAGAGGAGCAGTTCTCTCCAAAGCCACCTCCCTCAACCTCTGGCCTCAGCTTCCCACAGAGTCTAGGCTGGGATGTTAAGAGGGCCAGATGGGATGACAGCAGCGACTCAGACTAAAGTTGTCATCCAGCGCCTTTCTTTACTGCTTGCTAAATTTTGTTTTCTTAAACTTTAGTAGGTAACATTTGAGTCTAGCTGGACTGGTAATGCCTTAGGTAGCGTATTGCACCAGGGTCTTTCTTTATCCGGTCGCTAGATTTTGTTCTTTTAAACTTTAGGAGGTAACTGGAGTCTAGCTGGACTGGTAATGCCTTAGGTAGCGTATTGCACCAGGGTCTTTCTTTATCCGGTTGCTAGATTTTGTTCTTTTAAACTTTAGGAGGTAACTGGAGTCTAGCTGGACTGGTAATGCCTTAGGTAGCGTATTGCACCAGGGTCTTTCTTTATCCGGTCGCTAGATTTTGTTCTTTTAAACTTTAGGAGGTAACTGGAGTCTAGCTGGACTGGTAATGCCTTAGGTAGCGTATTGCACCAGGGTCTTTCTTTATCCGGTCGCTAGATTTTGGAAGACAATATTTTAGAGCGGTGTTTTACATTGGGCAGGGCTGGCACAGCCTGTGGTAGCGTCTTGCACCCGGCCGATGTAATGCTGTAATACTAAATGTTATGAGAATGTCGTGTGTGTAGTAGGAAGAGGACTCAAATGCAGGGCACAGAAGGCAGGCATGGCAAACAAAGTGAGCTTTAACTATAACTGGTCTGAGCTAATGAAGACGTCCAAGACTATATAAAAAACACAGGAATAAGAAATATCATGTGTAGGTTGTTATTCAGGGGCTAACCTAATGTGTATTTATTCAAAAATGTTGAATTTCTGATACATATTGACCATTTACTGATAGCTTTAGATTTATTTGACCCGTGGATCGGTTATCAAATGTTGCGTTCACTTGTCGGGGGAGACCTCAAAGAGATAAATGACAGCTAGCGAGAGAGTGAGAGACGGGGGGGCAGTGTGTCAGGAGAAAGAGCGGGTCATCCACTAATCAAAGGGTTGGTAGTTTGATCCCCACATCCTCAAGTTCAGATGTTGAAGTGTCCTTGGGCAAGGCACCCAAACTCTGGTGTTGATGTTGGGTTGGAGTCAGACAACGCGTCAGGGGACGAGTGGAAATACTGAGGGATGTAAAAGATTACGTATGGTTTATAAAACTTGTGTTCTGTTATAAGGTGGAATCATCATAATACGTAACGGTGTCGTGGTCACCTGGTAGTTTTCGCTTTGACTGAGTGGTTGCTGCATGTCAGAGAGAAAGAGGGGGACGCACTGAACTCACCTTTGGAATTTTTTCAGGCCAAAGATAGCACTGTGAGCGAGTGTGTTGTGGAGTGTTACAAACCGGTTTATCTGCAAGACTCGGCTTTGTAATTCATTTGCAAACTAGATATAATAGTAAGCATTCTCTTCACTGCTACCTGAGTCATGTCACAGTCATATAAGTACAGGAAGCTGGAACTGTCTTCACAGGCTAAGTTTCAGGAGGGGGTCCCTCCTTCTGATCCAGGCCTGATTCAAATCAAAGTACTTTATTAATCCTGCGAGGGGAAGTTAAAGGATTTCCCCTCGCAGGATTAATAAAGTGTCCACCTCTAATGTTCCTCTTTTGTGTGAACACATGTCACGCTGGCCTGAGCCTCTGTGGGCTTCCTGCTGATGGCAAAGAAACAACAACTCTGACACCAACGGAGGACAAACTGGAACACCTGAGCTACCGCAGGTAACATATTGTGCAAAACAGGTGAGTGCATGATTCCGTCTGACTGATGAACCAAATCTACAGAAATCACTGTGTGCTGGCTCACACATGTTGAGTGCTTGTGCAGTTTTTCCTTCCTTTTCCTGCTGTGTTTTACCGAGGTGATCATGGATGAGAGAAGACTCCAGCGCAGGTCCGAAGGAGAGAGACTGTGGACCCGACATTGCCGTTATGCACCCAGGGTTTCCGTGACGACGAGGAGCTCCCAGCCGGATGAGAGAAGCTGATGTTAAAAAAAAAAAAGAAATAAAGGAGGACTTGGGGTAGGTCCTTTTTAGTGTCACAAAGTCGTGATTAGTTAAAAGGCCCATTATATACTGCAGTTAGAGGATATTAGCTGATATTATAGAAAAAAGTAAAGAAACAAGCTGCTATTTTAAAAACAAAAGATGACAAAAATATCACAAAGTTATGCTTAAGCTTAAATCAGGACTTTCTTTCTGTCTTCCTTGTAGCACCTCACAGTGGACATGGACCAGTCCCAGGAAGCTCCAGCAGCACAGCCGTCCCCTGAACACACTCCAGCACCAAATCTGCTCCCAGACACCGGACTATGGATCGGCCCCAGCTGAAACGATGAAAAGCATCCCACACCGAGCCGTACAGATGAAGCCGTCTCCGTGTGTGAAGCTCCTCACAGACACACAGAGAAGAAGATCTGCTCACCTACACCTGCAGAATTAACACAGTCCAGACAAGACGCAGACAGTTGGGACTGAAAGACAACCAGTGGGACAGTGTTGTTCCTTAAAGACATTATTCGTAAATGATGTTTAAAAAAATGTTTGCATTTACATTTTACATGCTGCTTTGGTGCTGGAATCAATAAAAATGAACAGTTTTTACACTTACCCTCTCCTCTGCTGAATGAAACACCAAACAATAACTTTGCCTCAGAGAACGACCATCTTCTGATGCAACGCTCTTAAAAGCAGACCCGACAAAGCTTTCTGCAGTCTGTGTCAGACACATAAGGAATATTTTACTCATCTGAATTCTAAATGATCAGCTATAACATTTGATTTAGTCTTTCTTTGACTCATAGCCTCATTCCACAGATATGACAGAACAAACATGGGAGGCAGTTTACAGTAGATATCATCCTGTTGGTAGAATGCCTTTAAAACTCAGAAGAAGCTTTTTTTCTACTAAAGTGCATCAAATTAAATTGTATCATCCAAGAGTCTGTAATTTAACAGGTTTTTCTTCAGGTTTCCTTAACAATGACATGACATCACAGCTCTTTCAGCTGCATCATGTGGAAATATTTCAGGTTTTTTTGCCAGAGGGCTGGCTCGGACTAATGAATTTATCTGGAAAAACTCACAGTACTGAGGAGGATGTTGTTTAAAACTCCTTAAACCAGCCATCTTCTTTTCTGGATATTTGTTATAATAATAGTAATAATAAAAAAAAAACATTTAAAAAAGAAAGAAAAAATATCTGAAAGGGTTTTAAAGGTTCTCCTGGTTTACCTGGATGTGTATGCTCATTGTCCCAGTGCAGAAGCAACTGAATAATAGTGGTACCCTCTAAAACACAACGGCATGGGTCTCTGGAAGTTAGAGATATGGGCTGAAAAATGCGCTTCTCATCACTGCCGAAGCTGCCGCAAGCTTTTAGTAACTTAAGACAAAGTTACTCATCATTTACACATCATTTCTGCTACCACTGCAGACACATCTGAAACTTCCAACTGAATACTCAATTTGTTACAGCTGTGACAGTAAGGGTGATATTGTGAACACAACAGTGTTAACTGGACATGTAAAACTCCAGTAGACTCGATTACTGTAACGCTCTTTTAACTGGACTTCCCAAAAAGAGCATTAAACTTCTGCAGCTCATCCAGAACGCTGCTGCTGGAGTTTTAACCCGGACTAAGAGATCTGAACACATCACAGCAGCTTTAAAATCTTTACTCTGGCTTCCAGTCAGTCACAGAATAGATTTTAAAAGCCTGCTGATGGTTTACAATCTGTGATCTGTTCAGAGAATATAAAGCCAGCAGAGCTCTTAGATCCAAGGACTCAGGTCAGCTGGTCCAGTCCAGAGTCCAGACTAAACATGGAGAAGCAGCATTTAGCTGCTACGCTGCAAACAAGTGGAACAAACTGCCAGTGGAGATTAAACTTTCACCAAGTGTAGACATTTTTAAATCCAGGTTAAAAACATTTATTTTCATGCATGCATCTATGCATGAAATCTGCACAATATCTTTTAATTTATCTGGACTGTTGCTCGTTTTTAAATTAATTTAAATTATTTTAATTAGGGATGCACCAATACCGATACTGGTATCGGACAAATAATATTCTAATATACTCGTACTTGTTAAAGTTAAAGGGGAACTGCGGTATTTTCAACATTAAGCCTCTTTTCTGAGTCGTCTGCAATGTTTTAGAACCCCCCTCACCGCTTTTTAGATGTTTACTGCTGTCTCCGGTATTTGCCTAATTTTGATTCTTCTCAACCTGCTTCAGAATGGCAAGACATGTACATGTAATGTCCAAAAAGGTCCGTAAAAGCACAATTAAACGTCCGTTTTCAAAATAATCAACTCACCGGAGTGGTTACTGGTGTGCACTGGTAATCCATATCAAATTTCGTTGCGAAAAGTTGCTTCTGTCGTGTTTTATTTGGCAGCTCGTTCATGCTCGCACTATTTTCTTAGCGGTGGCGGAGTAATATCAACAAACATCCAGTACAAAATGTCAAATGTCAGGCGGATCGGTGCGGCGTCCGCTGTGATGCCCGTCGTAGTGAAGAAGCTGAGCCAGAAGGCGAAGCTCTCGATTTACCGGTCAAACTATGTCAATCTACATCGTCTATGGTCACGAGCTGTGGGTAGTGACCGAGAGAATGAGATCGCGAATCCAAGCGGCCGAAATGAGTTTCCTCCGCAGGGTGTCTGGGCTCTCCCTTATTGGGCTCGGTGTTGGTCCAAGTTCTGGAAACATTCGTCTGTGAAATATTTTACACAAATCTCTTCGGTTCTGTCGTCACAGTCCCAGAAAACACTAAATCTGTCCACTGGCTCTTTAGCAGTTCTGATGCAGGAGCTCTAAACAGATTTTTTACATCCATGTACAGATCAATGAGCTGGCCAAAGAGCTGTGGGCGGGGAAAGGCAGTTTTGGCATAGCCATATATGGGCTCTGGGGGGAAATAACCTTGATGTCATAAGGTCTATCATCATTTATACTGGAATATATTTTTCTTTTAAATGGACACAACATCACACATTTCTTCTGTTTCAGAATAATGAGCAGGAACTACTTGTCCAAAAATGATGAGCTGCGTGAGGGGGACTCCATGATGTCGAACAACAAGCAATGGATGGATATGTTTTAGGTGCTCAAGACATTTGTCAGGGTGTGTGCCATATGAGCAGAAGGCATGCACACTGATCACACAATAAAATCTCCTCATCTCTCCCTGCAGGATGACGGCAACTTTGTTATCTACGCTTGGAAGCCTGTGTGGGCTACAGACACTAACGGATCAGATGTGGTCCGTCTGTGCATGCAGCCAGACTGCAACCTGGTCATGTACAACCATAATGACACACCCATGTGGAGCACAGACACTAACATGTCTACAGAATGTAAGATGTGTCGTCTTCAGCTGACTAATAAAGGCAAACTGGAGCTTTACCGGGAGGGCGAAAAAAAGTGGAGCTCTGCCAACTCGAAGTGATGGCCTAACACGGCGTTACAAATGTCTCTGACCTCTCTGCATTTTAAAGTAATCTTTGCAGTTCTCTGGAGCTTGATTCTATGGTCAGATTTGAGAAGAAAATAAATAAAACATTTAAGTTTTCTGTCTAATATCACACATTGTCTTTGGTGCTTTGTTAAGACATAAAAACTGTCTGAATTGAACATTTACCCCATTTTATTTTAGAATTCAGTCAATGTTGGAGGCATCATCGGTGGAGTGTTTGCAGCAGCAGCAGCAGTCGGTCTGTTGATCTTCTGGAAAAAGCGAAAAGGTAAAACAATGATCCAAATTTTCAATGTGTATGTTTGTCTTATGATGTTAACTGGCAGTTATCTGTAAATCTGACTCCACATCAAATTCAATTTTACATAAGGGGAAATAAAGTGGATCCATGACAGACTTTAAGTATAAAAAGTTAAAAATGCTTGTGTAGATCTAACATTAGAGCTGGGCTACACACCAAACAAAGCAGCATGGGGCGATTTCTTTCAGGATGGAGTTATATCATTTTCACCATTTAGTAGATTCAGGATGATCAGAAAACACTTTAACAAGAATCTGATGAGCTCATAGATAATGTTGGAACATAAAGTCTCTGTAAGAAATCTTTCTGAGGATGAGGGAAGGTAACAAGTTTGAACCTCTGAAATATGTCACTTGTCAGTAAATTAATTAATAATTGAATGAATTAATAGGTAAATAAATAGATAATCTTTGGGTTTCCAGAGAACCTTCAATTGTCTGTTCCTTCACAAAGTTAGAGCCATCATTGTTGCTGTGGTTGTAGCCTTACTGATCATAACAATAATAAAATAACATCCTGTGTTGACTTTTGTTTGTTGATTGTGTTGATGATATTGTCTTTTGGATTCAGGTCAACAAGACAACAACCGAAGGTCAAACAATGAAGAAATTAGTAACATGTAATTAATTTTATTTAGTTTTTTAGATGCTTTTAAATATTCATCCATCCATCCATCCATCCATCATCTTCCGCTGGTCCGGGGATCGGGTCGCGGGGGCAGCAGCTTGAGCAAAGAGACCCAGACGTCCCTGTCCCCGGCCACTTCCTCCAGCTCTTCTGGGGGGACCCCGAGGCGTTCCCAGGCCAGCCGAGAGACATAGTCTCTCCAACGTGTCCTGGGTCTTCCCCGGGGCCTCCTCCCAGTGGGACGGGCCCGGAACACCTCACCGGGGAGGCGTCCAGGAGGCATCCTAACCAGATGCCCGAGCCACCTCATCTGACTCCTCTCGATGCGGAGGAGCAGCGGTTCTACTCCGAGCCCCTCCCGGATGACCGAGCTTCTCACCCTATCTCTAAGGGAGAGCCCAGACACCCTGCGGAGGAAAATCATTTCGGCCGCTTGTATTCGCGATCTCGTTCTTTCGGTCACTACCCACAGCTCGTGACCATAGGTGAGGGTAGGAACATAGATTGACCGGTAAATCGAGAGCTTCGCCTTCTGGCTCAGCTCCTTCTTCACCACGACGGGCCGGTGCAGAGCCCGCATCACTGCAGACGCCGCACCGATCCGTCTGTCAATCTCCTGCTCCATTCATCCCTCACTCGTGAACAAGACCCCGAGATACTTGAACTCCTCCACTTGGGGAAGGATCTCATTCCCGACCCGGAGAGGGCATTCCACCCTTTTCCGGCCGAAGACCATGGTCTCGGATTTGGAGGCGCTGATTCTCATCCCAGCCGCTTCACATTCGGCTGCGAACCGCTCCAGTGAGAGCTGAAGGTCACGGCCTGAGGACGCCAACAGAACCACATCGTCCGCAAAGAGCAGAGACCCGATTCTGAGGTCGCCAAACCGGACCCCCTCAACGCCCTGGCTGCGCCTAGAAATTCTGTCCATAAAAATTATGAACAGAATCGGTGACAAAGGGCAGCCCTGACGGAGTCCAACCCTCACAGGAAACATGTCCGACTTACTGCCGGCAATGCGGCAGTAAATTAAATATTCATTTTAGCATATAATTTGTGTCTCGCTCTATCCTTTTCTATTTCAATTCTTGAATCAATATTTTCCTCTCTGTTGAAATCTAGCCCTGATTAAAGTCCCAGTTGCAAAGTCAATCTCAGCTGAAATATGTCAGGCTGACTGAAAGTAGAGCTCATGAAAACATGAACAAACTGACATTATTCTATCTTGTAATGTGGAAATTTTGTATGTTTTTGTTAACAGACGCATGGAGGTCCAAGGTGCTGATGAAGGACTGATTTCTGACTTCTGCCGTGTCTCATCAGATGACAACCAGATGTCCTCTCCGTCCTCTCCGTTGCAGTTTAGTGAAGCTGACAGTGCAGTATGATTGTAATATAATTGTGAACATTATATTCATGAAGTATTTTCTTTTTTATTGATTTTTCTTAGTTTTTTTATTAGCAAAGAACATTTTTTTTTGTAATATAAGTTATAAAGAAAATAACAAATTGAAAAGCTCACAGATGCCCCCTGGTGTTCAACATTAGTCAATGCATCTGTTTTTAGACTGACAACAACTGTAGGAGATGCTGATGTTAGAAGATTTTCTTCCGTTCAAATGATACAGTAAAGTAAAGATTAGGCTCTTCTTAAATTTTACAAGTGCAATTAATTGAGCTTAACTGGAATGTTTTGCAATTGGTTCCACCTCAGGTCATTGACCCGAACCAACTGCAGACCAAAGAAGTGTTTACAAACCGTATATGAAGCTATCCTGCTGCTGTAAGTAAATGTGATTTCTTATATCAGATTAATAGACATTTCTAGCACAGCTTTGTTAATCTGAAGGATTTTAAAACTGAAGTATTTACCATTTCAAGATGTTGAAGTCGGAATATGAATGTAATGATTCATGAAGTTCACTGTGATGTTTTATCTATTATTGCTTAATGCTGTCTTTTCCAGACTCTTTTTTTTTATTTTTATTTTAAATTGACCGTTTGAGGTCTATAAATAAAGTGCTTAAAAAAATGAATCGACTGTTTGCTCTTTGATATTAAATCGTTGAATCATCATTTGGGACCTGTGCCATGTGTATTGCATGTTCACACACACACACACACACACACACACACACATTCATTAGCCCAGTAGCATACTCACTAAGCAGTTGTTGTGTTGTCCTGTGGTTTGAGGTCATCTGTATCCACAGTTGTATTATATGTGATTGCTGCTGCTTGTGTTTTTCTTTCTTTTTTGTTTGTTTGTTTGTGTGTTTGTTCTCTGCTTGTCTGCTTACAGGTGCTCCTGGTGGCTCTAAGAATGGATTCCCCGCAAAAGCCGTGGATTCTCTTCTGTTTTGTTTTTACAGATGTAGCAGCTGGTTGTTTCTTCCGATCTCCGTTCCGTTCTTTTTCTTTGCTCTCCCTCTCTCTCTGTCCCCCGGTCCGGTTTGGTACTGTCACATGTTAAGTATTGTAACAAAAATAAATAAATAAGGAGTTGATGGGCATCAAGGGTAGCTTTACATTCATAAAGCTTCCCTTGGCATAGCAAATGTGTTTGGCATAAACGGTATTCAGATTACAATTCTGCTGCCATAATGCTGGACAGGACAAGGGGTTGAAAAAAAAAAACTCTTTGAAAATAGCACACTGGTTGCAGGCACACTTTTTTTTGCCCATTATCACATTTGGTGTAGTAGCCTTAAATCACTTGATCTTTGATGATTGATATTAAGTATCGGTCGGTTTAAATGATCAACCTTTTAAGCTGAACATATTTGCCTTTTCGTTCTATTTCATACATGTTCTTTAACCTGTTCTTAGATCTGGCTCTGGGCTTTGGTTTGGCTTACATTTTAGATTCCTTCTAGTTACTTTGGGTTTAGGATGAACCAATAAATGTAATAACCAGATATTATGAAGGAATGTTAGGATCTTTTTTTGAAAAAAAATTATGTCCACAATAGGGACACTATGCTGATAACCAAAAACGTGATGTCCATGTATGTGGACGAAATGTCGTAGGAGCTTATTAAAGTGCATCATTTTTGTCACCAAATATGATGTACTGGAGTAGATTTCAAACACTGGTTTTGTCAGCGTTTGTCTTGATGACATTTTACTCATAAAATGATATTCATCGCAGGCCAAAATGATACCAAAGCACCGTGAGAACCAGCTTTTCTTGATGTCAAACACTGCGCACAAGGACAAGAGAACTACAAGCATAAATGAGGTATAAGAAAGAAGTCTGGGACTATTATTCTGTCATTATTCACCTGCCACTTGTGAAAAGGATTTCTCTTGAAACCGTCCAGTTTTCATTCTGCTTTTGGGTCCAGAATTCAGAGGAACTGGTTTCAAAAAAGGACTGAGACATTAAAAATGACCTGAAAGAAGGAAAGTGACAGTTTACTGGCTGTTGGGCTCTGTCTGTTTGTTGTTGTCAATCACTGCTTCCTGAAAGTTATAGTTGCTTCTTTAAAAGATCAGCTGGTATCACTGCGCCCCCTACTGGACAGAAGCCGCAGAAGACAGAACACTTTACGACCAATTGCTTTATTTTATAAAAAAGAAAAACTATTTCGGGATTTCTGGAAATCTTCCAGCTATCCACTAAAATCTTAAATGATCAAATGATTCACAGTCAAGTTCTGAGAGAAAGAAAAAGATGTACGTGTTTAAAAACTCATCTAAATAGATTACAGTTTTTGCCCGTTGCTTGAACACATTTTGCAAAACTTCGCTCATTGTGCCAAAACTCTACACTCAAGCAAATAAGACACAACACTGGGAAATAAACCATTCACATCTGTGTCAACTTGAAACTCTGCTATCAAAACTTAACAATCCTTTGTCAAAATGTCACTCTGATGACAAAATGATACCCACTTGCATCATATGAATACACTTTCAGAGCAGCAGCAACACACTAGTCTACTTTATATAAAACACTGCAGTCTTTCGTTTTCACTGTTTTTATTCAGTTCCACAGAAGGCACTTTTTCACAACAACAACAAAATGAAATAGTCAATACTAAATACTCTATACCAAAAATAAAAAAAACAAACAATACACTATCGTAAACAAAGAAAAACTGAATTGTGCATAATTGCGCTCATGGATCCTGCCGTCTGTTGGGGTCGGGCCACAGGATCTCATCGACATCACAAGCGATGTCTTCTCTTGCCAAGCATCGCGGGAAATATCGCCTTGTGTGCCTAATCCAGCCATTGATGGACCTTACGGCAATGTCTCCGCAGGCCTGTTCCATTGCCTGCAGAAGAGGCATGCGGTCATGTGGTTGGCGGTCATATACCCGCCATCTCCAAGCTGAAAAAAATTCTTCAATGGGATTTAGAAATGGCGAGTAAGGGGGCAAGTACACAACTTCAAACTGATCATGATGGGCGAACCAGTTCCGGACCAGAGCAGCCCGATGGAAACTAACGTTATCCCACACAACAACAAACCTGGGCTGCTCTGGTCTGTTCTGTACAACCGCATCATGAAGTGTATCTAGAAATGTTATGATGTGTTGCGTGTTATAGGGACCCAGTTTGGCATGATGGTGCAGTAGCCCTTGAAGGCTAATGGCGGCACACATTGTGATATTTCCCCCGCGCTGCCCCGGGACGTGCACAATTGCCCTTTGGCCAATTATATTACGTCCCCGTCGTCTATTTTTGGTCAGGTTGAATCCAGCCTCGTCAATGTAAATAATTTCATGAGGCTGTGCAGCTCCATCCATGTCCAACATTCTCTGTAACAAAAAATACATATTGTGGATGGCATTACTCAAAGCACACAACTACAGTACTACACATACAGAACCGCCCCACTCCACCACACAGGTGCCTGTGTAGCTTTCTGAATGTATCTATGTGGTACTGAGCCAATGGTACATATTCACTGGACAGCACCCATTCTGTATTGTAAATGTAAAGGACTGTTACACTTACCTGTACATATAAATGTCGAAGTCCTTTGACCCTGACACTGTTCCTCTGAAATGGGACCCTGTACAGTTGTTTCATGGTCATGTTGTGCTTTACTAAAATGCGTCGGATAGTGGTTATGCTAACTCGATTGACATTGTTGAACACTTCCTCATCTGCAATTATTTGTTGCTGTAGCTGGTGGAGACGGATTGCATTGTTTGCTCGGACGAGGTTCACAATGGCAAGTTCCTGCTGTTGAGTGAACAGGCGTTGGCGTCCACCCCCAGGAGGTCTTCTAGCCGTTCTGTAGAAAAATGCAACCATAAATTTTAAGTACTGTATATACTGTACTTTACTGTTTATACCATACACAGTACTGAAACATCTCAACACGTTATCACGTTATGTTTCTCAAAACTAACACAACACAAAACATCAGCCACCATGCAATACAGTACATGTGATATGGTAATGTGATATGGTACAGTACTGAGTAGAGTAGAGAGTTGAAGACATACCTGTTTTCTAGTCGGAATGTCCTAATTATGGATGCAACCGTGAAACGGCTCAGATTAGGATGGACTCTCTGCCCAGCTTCCCTTGCAGTCAGGCCATGATTGATGACATGGTCCACCAAAGTTGCTCTGATGTCATCAGAAATTATTGTCCTTGCATGGCCTCTTCGACCTCGACCTTGACCTCCGCCTCGTCCTCCGCCTCGTCCTCCGCCTCGTCCTCTGCCTCTAGCTCTCCCTGCCTCCATGCTTGCAAAGTTCTCAAAATGGCTTAACTGAGGCCTTTTTGTAGCTGGCTGATTGGTGTTCAGTTTTGTAATTAAGTATTTTCAGGTGTGTGTCCAAGTGTTTTCAATTACCCAGTGTGTTTTGTATTTTGAATAGATGTGTTTTCCCAATGGTACCCTGAGATTTCATTTTTGAACGAAGTGTCTTATGTATGAAATAGTGTGTAGTGTTCAGGAGCAAGTGTGTTGCAGAATTGCAACTAAAGTGCACAGAGGCGCTTTTGTTTAAGGCATGGTTACACTTTGTTTAAGGTATAGTAACAACAACTTCAAGTTATGTTACTTTGGTTTAAGCATGTGTCTATAGTGTTCAAGCAATGGGTAAAAACTGTAATAGAAGAAGCGTAAAATGCAACTACAGATGTTCTGTTTTTATGTTAATGCCTTCATATTACAGAGATTAACTGTTACAAACATCAATTCATATAATGTAATGAATAAAATGAATAAATAAACAGCAAATAAACTATCTAAAAAAATATAACAGTAAGAACATAAACTTTATACAGACTCCTCAAATAAAAAAAGCAAAAAGCAACAAGTAGGCCAACAGCCTACTTTAATAATCAGTTTAGCTTCATTCCACTGACAGTGGGACAGTGATAAAAGAAAAGATTACTTTTTTATTTCATTCAGTTTTATTTAAGTCGCACCAAATTAAAACAACTATCATCACAAGAAACCTGAAAGACACGGTCCAGTTTAAGCAATAAAACCTACTTCTTTCAAATCCAAAATAGACAAAGTCATCTGATGCCAGTTTTAAAAGAAGCTGCCTTGGTAAGGAAAGCAACAGATTGCATTAAATCTGTTCTCTGATCCAATCACCCATCCTGAGTGTGCTCAAGGCGACTAAGGAGAGAAAAAAACTCCCTTTGAACAAGAAGAAACCTCCATCAGAACCAGAACCAGGAAGAGCGGCCATCTGCCTCGACCAGCTGGGGGTTAGGAGGACAACAACCGCCATGACACCAGACCAGGGAAACACAGGTTAATGACAGCAATAATGTCACATGTACATGGAGAGTACAGAGAGCAGAGGGAGGAGAGGTGCATCATGGGAGCTCCCCCAGCAGTCTGGGCCTATAGCAGCTTAACTATGGGATGTTTCCCACTATGGAAGGCTCTGCCTCCCAAACTGCCAGCTGGTTTCACAGAGAGGGGCCTGATAACTGAAGGCTCTGCCTCCCAAACTGCCGGCTCCACAGAGAGGGGCCTGATAACTGAAGGCTCTGCCTCCCAAACTGGCAGCTGGTTCCACAGAGAGGGGCCTGATAACTGAAGGCTCTGCCTCCCAAACTGGCAGCTGGTTCCACAGAGAGGGGCCTGATAACTGAAGGCTCTGCCTCCCAAACTGCCAGCTGGTTCCACAGAGAGGGGCCTGATAACTGAAGGCTCTGCCTCCCAAACTGGCAGCTTATTCCACAGAGAGGGGCCTGATAACTGAAGGCTCTGCCTCCCGTTCTACTTTTAGAAACTCTGGGAACCTCAAGTGAACCTGCAGTGTGAGAGCAAAGTGCTCTTTTAGGAAAATATCCAACTATGAGATCTTTAAGATATGATGGAGCCCGGTGATTAAGAGCTTTAAATGTGAGGAGAAGAATCTTAAATTCTATTCTGAATTTAACAGGGAGCCAATGAAGAGAAGCTAAAACTGGAGAAATATGATCTCTCCTGTTAGTTCTCATCAGAACTCTGGCTGCAGCATTTTGGATCAGCTGGAGGCTTTTCAGCTCAATCATTTTTATAACTCTGAGACAAGATGTTCCTGAAATTGGTTTGTAACCAACTGATTGGGTCCTCTGGCTTTGTGAATAAGATTTGCTGAGTGTAATCTAAACAGAGTGGATATCTATGCTATGCTGTGCATTAATATTACCCAGTGCAAGCACGTATAAGATGAAAGAATCGGTTCAAGCACAGAACCCTGCAGCTCATAACTCTATGAATGACTCTGGTGTGAGGACTCTAGTTTCTTTCATCCTTTAAGGTTCAAACTGGTCTGTTTTGTCCTGACTGAAATCTCTAATCCCAATACACTGCAAGATAAACACGGTTGGTTTGTATTCCTTCAGTCCATGGTGCAGAGGTTAACTCATCTTCAGCTCTGTTCTCATCTATTGTCCATATCATGTTAATCTATCCAAACTCACTATCATTTAAAGCTACCTCACCTCAGGAGTGTGCAGTGTCTTCACTGGAGTTTTGCTGTAACTGTTGTGGAAAGTTACGTAGTGGAGTTCTGTTGACCTAAAATGTAAAAGCACAGCTTCAAAACAACATCGTTTTAAGGAGCGACTTCAGGTTATCACAGCAGGCTTCGTTGCTTCTTTGGCTCTTCTCATTTCAGTGAGCTTCACTCCATTCAGGCTGACACACAATGAAATGATCTTTTCGCAAAGTCATTGTTGAAATCAATCACATAAATTAATTCATTATAAATCCAATGATCACTAAATGAGTGAGGAAACAAAGTAAAGGTCCCAAGAATCTTTCTGTTTTTAGCTTTAATTTGTGTTTGTGATGTTTTTTGTCGACTTCTGATGAGCCAAGACGACAGTGACATTAACACACACACAGGAAACATTATAATGCGAGTAAACATAGATTTTAGACAAGTTTTTTACCTGATCTGTTGTACAATACCAGGGCAACCAGTGCTGCTGCTGCTGCGACAGCTGCTGCGAACAAAACAACTGCAATCACTCCACCTCGTCCCCTCTGTTTCTCAACGGGGTTTGGACTACACACTTTGTTGCCTGAATTTTCAGAAACGGAAAAAGTGTCTCAGCATACTTTTCTTTAAATGATATTTTCAGTTAAAACGATATTTCAGATAACTGAGATTCTTGCAAACGGTTCTTGAGGTGAATACGGGTGGATGCCTCTAAAACTGGTCGCTCACTTTGTGGCTCGGTGTGGAAACAATCAACTCATCCTCAACATGAACAGAAATAAAAGAGATTATTGTGGATTTCAGGAGGACCAGGAGTAAACCAAACACCGTCTCAATCCAAGGAGAAGAGGTGGAGGTGGTTGATGAACACTTTGGAGTTTATCTGGACAGCAGACTAAACTGGAAATACACCAAGGCTGTGTTTGGTTGACACCTGCCGTGTAGTTTTCGGATTACTCCACTGTTCTGTCGCTCATATCCACAGCTGACTGTAGTCAGTTATACAGTTCATGCTCTCTGGTGGTCTCTGCCAGATTGTCCATGTTCCTTGTGACTGTTCCTTGTTTACTTCTTGTGTTATTCTTTGACCTTATCTTATACTCAGTTGTTTCATTGTGGCTTGCTCGTGTTAGAATTGTTTTCTTCCAGATGTTTGACCCTAACTCTGGTTTTAGATTCTACCAAACCCTCACTTGAGACGTTTGCCTTGTGGACGTGTATGATGCTGTGCTTCGAAATAACTAGTTTAATAAATCAGACTTAAAGTACAGAAAACTGTGTGTTTTAGTCAAAAGTACTGTTGAATGAAAGTCAAAAGTTGCACGGAATGCTATTTAAACTCGTAGTTACTATCCACCGCTGCTTACTCCTTTTCTTGAAAGTAGCTCTCCTGCTGCTTGTTCTGGTGCTGACGGTGCAGCTGTAGATCAGATCCGTATCACTGTCTGAAAGTATCAGAGAGCTGCTGATGTTGTAAAGCTGCTGTTCAGTCTGCTGGACGGAGGCTGTGTCCTGGAGCTTCATGTTGGATGGAGGGCTGGTGGACCAGGTGAGCTCAGGTTCGGGGTAGATCCAGTTAGAGCTGCAGGTGATCCTGTTTCCTACCTGATCGATGCTGACTTCACTGACTGAAGCTGCAAAGCAAACAAACAAAGCTCGTCAAGAACACCAAAGGAAACAGCAACATAAATTCAACACAGCTCAACAAAGACGTGTCTGTAAAAACATTTCTATAAAAGATCTACAACCATCTACTTTGAAGGCAACAAATGAGGACTTGTGTCCATTTGCGGTGCTGGTGTAACACTGATATCTGCCTTCATCCTGAACCTTCACCCCTGTCAGCTGCAGTGAGCCGTTCCCTTTGGAGATCTCATCCTGAAACAGTGATGTTCTCTTTATGAAGAGCGGGCTCTGGGATTGCAGCTGGTCCTGATTGTTGTAGAAAGAGTGGACATAAAGTTGTTCTTCTTTCATCTGAATCCAGTGGATGACGACGTCAGCACCGTGGAAGCTGCACGGTAAGACGCAGCTCTCGTTGAAAACACAGGACACCTCAGTGTCTGAAACATCAAATAAAGACACATCATTACAGTTCAGAAAAACACATATATATTATATGTATATAGATATTACATCCTTATTTTGATCTCTCCGACAGTAACTCCCTGCTTCTCCTGCTATTTTGCTCTCAGGATCAAACCATCAGAAAAAACTATTGAAGTGTAGACGGATGAAGCTGCAGCAGCTAAATGCATAAATGCATCTTATAAAAGCCCAATACAGAAAATTGATTTAACTCTGATAAGCACAGAGAACATTAAAATGCTTTTTGTTTTTCACAAACAAGGAAATGTTGTCAGGAGTTTGAAGACTTGGTTTTCTGACGCTTTTCTGTGGCTTGTTTTCATGACGTGAGTCAGAAGGAATGTTTCCAGACAGGTTAAACGAGATTCCAGTTCTGACATTTTTTAATCTTAAGAAGTGATTTATTCTTCCTTTTTCTACTCAGTCAAGATTTGATTTCCGGTCATATCATTCTATACATATCCCACCTCAATTGTATATATTTCTTTATTTTCTTTCTTTTTTACTTGTCTCTGCTATGTTAACTTTTATTTAATGCTCTGTGGCGCTGTTACACCAGGTCAAATTCCTGTGTACGTTGTAGATTTGGCGAATAAAGAGATTCTGACCAGGAGACGCTCTCACTTTTGACTTCACGTGTATCATGTAGATTTATTAACTTATTAGTTTGTTGTGTTTGAAATGAGTTTTCATGTCGGTGTAACTAAAACTTTTCTGAGTGTCCATCAAAAGAACACAAATTCATGCTGTGCCTCCAAATATAGATTTAACACTTGCACAGTTTGTCCAAATATTCCACATGAGTGCAACAGAATCCTAAACAAACTTACATCCAGTAAATCCCTGTTTGATTTATGATGCAGATGTTGAAACATTTAGAAATGAAAGCTCAGTTTTTAAAAAGACTTGTTGACATTCCTCAGACTTTTACAGTTTTAATGACAGAGATGAGCTCAAATGAAATTCATTCCTCTCTGAATACAGTTTTGATTTCGTCATTTTTGTTTAACACACATTTGCTTCCTTATTTTTCAAACATACTTTGTATTGACGCTGGAATAAGACGAAGCTGAATGTGCAGTAAACGTTTGACTCACCTCCGTTTGAAAGACTCGAAGGAAAAGCCAGGACCACCAAAAACACGACACACTTCATCTCAGTCATTGTTGCTTTGGGATGTTTTCTGCTTGCTGCTGCTGTAATATACAATAAAAGACCAGGAAGTAAGAATGAGATGTGACAGAGTAAAGAATCTGATCTAACTGGTGTTGTTTACTTTTACTTCATATGAAGGCTGCACCCATGAATCATCCTTAATGAAGATATTTCAAATGCTTTTGTGTGGCAGTCAGTTTTTCTTCCCTCCACTAAACGGTGTCGAACACAAACACGAGAATATCAAACAGCATTAATTGTTTCTAATCTTCTTCTGCTCTGACAGACTTTACATAACCTGCACTGAACTGCTGAGGAGGAATACTGTGAATAAGCCACAACTTGAGACAGAATAAAATCAACAAAAATCTTTAAAAACAAATGTTGGTCAACAATTCAGGTTTTGTCTTCATTCTGCAACATTTGAAAATACAGAGGTTAAATCATGTAAGTCTCTTTGGATAGAAGCTGTACAAGATCAGTCATTAAGGTCATGGCAGTCCTAAGTTTTTGTCCTAAGAATTTGGATTCTGTCCAAGTTCATGAAGATGTTTCACCTCTGAAAGTTTCCTTCGTTCTGTCTGATTGGTGCAGAGTTTCAGGTGATACCATCCATCATACCTCAGAGGACATTGTTGGGTGTTTTCTATCACCCAAATTAAAGAATGACAGCAAATGTGTTTTTCTCTATAAACGCCAACATGACTGCAGTCATTACTGAAGCTTTCTTTGATCATATTATTTGAGTAATTAGGAAGAAATCTATTATAGGGAAATACTGCTGTGTCACATTTAAATGATATTTCAGAAATACACAAATAAACTGTAGCTCTCGTCACATCACAAACACGGATCGTGGTTCTTACTGGCATTTATTTGTTTCTTCTCCCATTCACACCGTGAGAACTGCTGGCACAAACATACAAATACGGTTCCCAACAAAGAAACAATGTCACGTATTATAAACATAAACAAAATGCATCGTTCACACACAGAAAAATACCTCATTAGCCGCTTGCTGTGAGAGAGGTTCTTGACGTTTTCAGCCACGCTTAGCAGTATAGTTTCAATTAATCTGCCGCGGCAGCACACAGGTAATGAACATTAATTGGTTCCGGGCCAAAACACCACAGCACCGATAAGCAAAATTAAATACATCATGAAATGAACCCATCTTATAACACACATATGAATTTGCTTAAATAACATAATCTAAATTATTCAAGAAATGAAGTGAAATTTTATTTTTAACATAAATTCAACAAAGCTGCTTGTTAATTTAATATTACCAATCAGTTTGGTCTTTGTTTATGTCATTTTATGGTTGGTCGTTATTTTGCGCACTTTGGTTTGTGACACATTAAGTTTGTTCAACAGTTGTACCGTGCATGTTCGTTAATTACATTAGTATTTTCATTTTATTTAAAGATGTGAAAACTTTCTGAGACTCATAATGTTTTAGTCCTATATTAATTTATTAGTTTCAACTAAATTATTATGAGACTAACGGTAACCTGGAACAGCTGACCATTTTTGGTATCTCTGAATATCAGAGAGATGTGCGCTGTCTGCTGCCAGATGTCAGGCTTTCAGACCATTGAAACATCGAGAGCCTGTTAGTTGATCAGGTTATGGTTTATAATTATGATACCATGGCTTTATGTCGGCTGTTATCAGGTTAGGGTTTATAATTATGATACCATGGCTTTATATCGGCTGTTATCAGGTTATGGTTTATAATTATGATACCATGGCTTTATATCGGCTGTTATCAGGTTATGGTTTATAATTATGATACCATGGCTTTATATCGGCTGTTATCAGGTTATGGTTTATAATTATGATACCATGGCTTTATATCGGCTGTTATCAGGTTATGGTTTATAATTATGATACCATGGCTTTATGTCGGCTGTTATCAGGTTATGGTTTATAATTATGATACCATGGCTTTATATCGGCTGTTATCAGGTTATGGTTTATAATTATGATACCATGGCTTTATATCGGTTGTTCTTTGGCTCAACATGATGTGGCCTGTCAT
The DNA here is from genome assembly GCF_027942865.1 of Odontesthes bonariensis. Taxonomy (NCBI): domain Eukaryota; kingdom Metazoa; phylum Chordata; class Actinopteri; order Atheriniformes; family Atherinopsidae; genus Odontesthes; species Odontesthes bonariensis. Next base: position 11,440,966 of record NC_134525.1, read on the forward strand.
GTCATGGCGTCTCTATATGTGTAGACACATCAGCTGCTGCAGGTTAATATCTCCGGAACGATTTCGATATCACTTTTTAAGCGCAAATAAATTGGCAAGTTATCATGAAAATCCGTCTCACGCACACTTGCGTGACTGCGTCTGGAAAAGTCATGGAAACAGAACGGATTGCGTTCGATGCTCTATTGAAGGCCGCTGCGTTCTTTACTTCCTTCCTTTTTACCTGAACTTGGACTGAACATCCACAAAGCTTTGGTAAAAAACCTGCTCGGCCTTTTATTGCTGAAAAAGTTGGTGAATCACCAAAGGAAGAAGAAAAACCTCAACCTGAAATGATGCCAGCACCGGGAGAGGAAGACCTGGTCGCAAGACTGCCACGTCCAACCGGTGAGTAAAATTAAATTAATGTTTTTCCTTCATATCAATGATTTATTTCATTAGAAATAACTAATTACCCCAAAATAGGAATATTGTCTGTTATGGCACTTAAAGGAGCCATCACTTTTGGGGACATAAAGGTCGTAAATTCCCCAGAGTTTGGCAACATCATTGGTTTACACTGTAAAGTTTCTGGATGTAGCATAAAGTTGGTCCGCGTTTATTTGAATTCCCGGGAAAAGTGAAGAATGTTATAGCCTAATGGCGGTTTAGTGATTTAAAAAGAATGTTATTTTTTGGTTGAAAGCATCTGTTTTGTCCAATTTTGTCTCACAATTTTAGAAAACAAAATGGCGACTTAGAGTTTTTTCATAAAATGCTCTGAATGCATTTGTTGTTGTTGTTGGTCACTATGGAAACTATGGAACAATTAAAATAAGCTTTCTGAACAGACGTCAGAACGTCCCGGCGTCAACCAGCTGAGTTTACGTGATAAATTAAATTTCACTTTGTGTCTGTTTTTATCAAAATACACAATAATTGGATCTGTTATAAGTGAGCAAACAGCTTTTTGTGCCTCCTCTACTCATTTTTGTACTGATGAAAGTCATTATAATTTTGTACATTCACCCGGTTGCCGTGTTTTTTTTTTTAACTTCCTTAAAACTTGTTTCATCTGGGCGTTATGTTGTTTTTCCCTCCAAAAAACAAAATGCTTTGGGTTGTTCAAAATGAAGTCCCCTATACTTATGCACTATGTATTCTGTTTGTGTTGAACCAAATACGTTTTATTTCTAAGGTAAGGCAAATTTAAGTGTTTTAACTCTGAGGTGATGGTGCATGCTGCATGTCTGGTACTGGCGTTCTCATCTGTGTGTGTGTGTGTGTGTGTGTGTGTGTGCATGCTGTGTGTGTGTGTGTGTGTGTGTGTGTGTGTGTGTGTGTGTCAAACCGGTTGCAAAGTCGAGTCTTATGTGAGCTTCCTGCATGAATTGTTGCCTGTCAGAATGTGAAGGTCACTGGCTGGTGTACTTGTTTATGTGTGTGGGGTTTTTTTCTTCGCTGTTCTCCATGTTTCGTGGTTGTGCTAGAAAAACGTTTCAAATCCTAAGAATCTGCGTTGTTGGTTGGTTTTTTAAGCATATATCCTAGAGAGATGCAGTTCTCAATTTAAGCTGCTTCAACCACATAAACATACGCACACACAGACTTCTGATAAACCACTATTTACATGTGGTGTGTCAGCACATCCTTTAAAGAGAAGTACTAAAATGTTTGCAATTCAACTTTCTGTCTCGCAGGTCGTGGCCACATCGGAGAGCGTCCTGCAGCTGAGGAATACCCCGAGCTGCCCCGCATCAGCGAAGAAGATGACGGTAACAGTATCGCTAGCCATGTGTCCTCAGATGATGAGAATGTGCAGAGAGGTCCTGTTGGTGTAGTTTATAATGATGATGAGACTGTGCTGGCGAGAGGTGTTATTGGTTTAGTTTCTGATGATGATGACGTCACTGTCTTCCCTTTTTGGTTGGATTATTATACCGATTATTTTGCCGAGTATTATCAGGTTTGGGATTATGTTGATGATGTTGATGAGGCAGAGGACTCTGATACAGATAGCTGTACCAGTGAGGGCACACTGTACTTGTACTCTGAGGGAGAAGCTTGGTTTGATCTAGAGGAAAGCGATGTAGAGGATACAGATATCTGCACTAGTGAGGAATCGGTGTACTCGTCCTCTGAGGGAAAATTTTATTGGTCTGATCCTGAGGAAAGCGATGCACAGGACTCCGATTGTTCCGCTTCTCGCCCTGGCACCTCCAGAAAGAGGAGCAGGGAGGAAAGCCAAGAATCGCAGCCCGATGCCAAGAGGCCGAGGAAGAGTTGTGAGGAGAGCTTTGGAGAGGAGCAGTTCTCTCCAAAGCCACCTCCCTCAACCTCTGGCCTCAGCTTCCCACAGAGTCTAGGCTGGGATGTTAAGAGGGCCAGATGGGATGACAGCAGCGACTCAGACTAAAGTTGTCATCCAGAGCCTTTCTTTTCTGCTTGCTAAATTTTGTTCTTTTAAACTTTAGGAGGTAACTGGAGTCTAGCTGGACTGGTAATGCCTTAGGTAGCGTATTGCACCAGGGTCTTTCTTTATCCGGTCGCTAGATTTTGTTCTTTTAAACTTTAGGAGGTAACTGGAGTCTAGCTGGACTGGTAATGCCTTAGGTAGCGTCTTGCACCAGGGTCTTTCTTTATCCGGTCGCTAGATTTTGGAAGACAATATTTTAGAGCGGTGTTTTACATTGGGCAGGGCTGGCACAGCCTGTGGTAGCGTCTTGCACCAGGCCAATGTAATGCTGTAATACTAAATGTTATGAGAATGTCGTGTGTGTAGTAGGAAGAGGACTCAAATGCAGGGCACAGAAGGCAGGCATGGCAAACAAAGTGAGCTTTAACTATAACTGGTCTGAGTTAAAGGATTTCCCCTCGCAGGATTAATAAAGTGTCCACCTCTGATGTTCCTCTTTTGTGTGAACACATGTCACGCTGGCCTGAGCCTCTGTGGCTTCCTGCTGATGGCAAAGAAACAACAACTCTGACACCAACGGAGGACAAACTGGAACACCTGAGCTACCGTAGGTAACATATTGTGCAAAACAGGTGAGTGCATGATTCCGTCTGACTAATGAATGAAATCTACAGAAATCACTGTGTGCTGGCTCACACATGTTGAGTGCTTGTGCAGTTTTTCCTTCCTTTTCCTGCTGTGTTGTACCGAGGTGATCATGGATGAGAGAAGACTCCAGCGCAGGTCCGAAGGAGAAAGACTGTGGACCCGACACTGCCGTTATGCACCCAGGGTTTCCGTGACGACGAGGAGCTCCCAGCCGGATGAGAGAAGCTGATGTTAAAAAAAAAAAGAAATAAAGGAGGACTTGGGGTAGGTCCTTTTTAGTGTCACAAAGTCGTGATTAGTTAAAAGGCCCATTATATACTGCAGTTAGAGGATATTAGCTGATATTATAGAAAAAAGTAAAGAAACAAGCTGCTATTTTAAAAACAAAAGATGACAAAAATATCACAAAGTTATGCTTAAGCTTAAATCAGGACTTTCTTTCTGTCTTCCTTGTAGCACCTCACAGTGGACATGGACCAGTCCCAGGAAGCTCCAGCAGCACAGCCGTCCCCTGAACACACTCCAGCACCAAATCTGCTCCCAGACACCGGACTATGGATCGGCCCCAGCTGAAACGATGAAAAGCATCCCACACCGAGCCGTACAGATGAAGCCGTCTCCGTGTGTGAAGCTCCTCACAGACACACAGAGAAGAAGATCTGCTCACCTACACCTGCAGAATTAACACAGTCCAGACAAGAGGCAGACAGTTGGGACTGAAAGACAACCAGTGGGACAGTGTTGTTCCTGAAAGACATTATTCGTAAAGGATGTGTTTAAAAAAATGTTTGCATTTACATTTTACATGCTGCTTTGGTGCTGGAATCAATAAAAATGAACAGTTTTTACACTTACCCTCTCCTCTGCTGAATGAAACACCAAACAATAACTTTGCCTCAGAGAACGACCATCTTCTAATGCAACGCTCTTAAAAGGAGACCCGACAAAGCTTTCTGCAGTCTGTGTTAGACACATAAGGAATATTTTACTCATCTGAATTCTAAATGATCAGCTATAACATTTGATTTAGTCTTTCTTTGACTCATAGCCTCATTCCACAGATATGACAGAACAAACATGGGAGGCAGTTTACAGTAGATATCATCCTGTTGGTAGAATGCCTTTAAAACTCAGAAGAAGCTTTTTTTCTACTAATGTGCATCAAATTAAATTGTATCATCCAAGAGTCTGTAAGTTAACAGGTTTTTCTTCAGGTTTCCTTAACAATGACATGACATCACAGCTCTTTCAGCTGCATCATGTGGAAATATTTCAGGTTTTTTTGCCAGAGGGCTGGCTCGGACTAATGAATTTATCTGGAAAAACTCACAGTACTGAGGAGGATGTTGTTTAAAACTCCTTAAACCAGCCATCTTCTTTTCTGGACATTTGTTATAATAATAGTAATAATGAAAAACAAAAAAAACATTTAAAAAAGAAAGAAAAAATATCTGAAAGGGTTTTAAAGGTCCTCCTGGTTTACCTGGATGTGTATGCTCATTGTCCCAGTGCAGAAGCAACTGAATAATAGTGGTACCCTCTAAAACACAACGGCATGGGTCTCTGGAAGTTAGAGATATGGGCTGAAAAATGCGCTTCTCATCACTGCCGAAGCTGCCGCAAGCTTTTAGTAACTTAAGACAAAGTTACTCATCATTTACACATCATTTCTGCTACCACTGCAGACACATCTGAAACTTCCAACTGAATACTCAATTTGTTACAGCTGTGACAGTAAGGGTGATATTGTGAACACAACAGTGTTAACTGGACATGTAAAACTCCAGTAGACTCGATTACTGTAACGCTCTTTTAACTGGACTTCCCAAAAAGACCATTAAACATCTGCAGCTCATCCAGAACGCTGCTGCTGGAGTTTTAACCTGGACTAAGAGATCTGAAGACATCACAGCAGTTTTAAAACTTTACTCTGGCTTCCAGTCAGTCACAGAATAGATTTTAAAAGCCTGCTGATGGTTTACAATCTGTGATCTGTTCAGAGAATATAAAGCCAGCAGAGCTCTTAGATCCAAGGACTCAGTTCAGCTGGTCCAGTCCAGAGTCCAGACTAAACACGGAGAAGCAGCATTTAGCTGTTATGCTGCAAACAAGTGGAACAAACTGCCAGTGGAGATTAAACTTTCACCAAGTGTAGACTTTTTTAAATCCAGGTTAAAAACATTTATTTTCATGCATGCATCTATGCATGAAATCTGCACAATATCTTTTAATTTATCTGGACTGTTGCTCGTTTTTAAATTAATTTAAATTATTTTAATTAGGGATGCACCGATACTGGTATCGGACAAATAATATTCTAATGTACTCGTACTTGTTAAAGTTAAAGGGGAACTGCGGTATTTTCAACATTAAGCCTCTTTTCTTAGTCATCTGCAATGTTTTAGAACCCCCCTCACCGCTTTTTAGATGTTTACTGCTGTCTCCAGTATTTGCCTAATTTTGATTCTTCTCAACCTGCTTCAGAATGGCAAGACATGTACATGTAATGTCCAAAAAGGTCCGTAAAAGCACAATTAAATGTCCGTTTTCAAAATAATCAACTCACCGGAGTGGTTACTGGTGTGCACTGGTAATCCATATCAAATTTCGTTGCGAAAAGTTGCTTCTGTTGTGTTTTATTTGGCAGCTCGTTCATGCTCGCACTATTTTCTTAGCGGTGGCGGAGTAATATCAACAAACATCCAGTACAAAATGTCAAATGTCAGGTGGATCGGTGCGGCGTCCGCTGTGATGCCCGTCGTAGTGAAGAAGCTGAGCCAGAAGGCGAAGCTCTCGATTTACCGGTCAATCTATGTCAATCTACATCGTCTATGGTCACGAGCTGTGGGTAGTGACCGAGAGAATGAGATCGCGAATCCAAGCGGCCGAAATGAGTTTCCTCCGCAGGGTGTCTGGGCTCTCCCTTATTGGGCTCGGTGTTGGCCCAAGTTCTGGAAACATTCGTCTGTGAAATATTTGGCACACACATACACAAATCTCTTTGGTTCTGTCGTCACAGTCCCAGAAAACACTAAATCTGTCCACTGGCTCTTTAGCAGTTCTGATGCAGGAGCTCTAAACAGATTTTTTACATCCATGTACAGATCAATGAGCTGGCCAAAGAGCTGTGGGCGGGGAAAGGCAGTTTTGGCATAGCCATATATGGGCTCTGGGGGGAAATAACCTTGATGTCATAAGGTCTATCATCATTTATACTGGAATATATTTTTCTTTTAAATGGACACAACATCACACATTTCTTCTGTTTCAGAATAATTAGCAGGAACTACTTGTCCAAAAATGATGAGCTGCGTGAGGGGGACTCCATGATGTCGAACAACAAGCAATGGATGGATATGTTTTAGGTGCTCAAGACATTTGTCAGGATGTGTGCCATATGAGCAGAAGGCGTGCACACTGATCACACAATAAAATCTCCTCATCTCTCCCTGCAGGATGACGGCAACTTTGTTATCTACGGTTGGAATCCTGTGTGGGCTACAGACACTAACGGATCAGATGTGGTCCGTCTGTGCATGCAGCCAGACTGCAACCTGGTCATGTACAACCATAATGACACACCCATGTGGAGCACAGACACTAACATGTCTACAGAATGTAAGATGTGTCGTCTTCAGCTGACTAATAAAGGCAAACTGGAGCTTTACCGGGAGGGCGAAAAAAAGTGGAGCTCTGCCAACTTGAAGTGATGGCCTAACACGGCGTTACAAATGTCTCTGACCTCTCTGCATTTTAAAGTAATCTTTGCAGTTCTCTGGAGCTTGATTCTATGGTCAGATTTGAGAAGAAAATAAATAAAACATTTAAGTTTTCTGTCTAATATCACACATTGTCTTTGGTGCTTTGTTAAGACATAAAAACTGTCTGAATTTAACATTTACCCCATTTTATTTTAGAATTCAGTCAATGTTGGAGGCATCATCGGTGGAGTGTTTGCAGCAGCAGCAGCAGTCGGTCTGTTGATCTTCTGGAAAAAGCGAAAAGGTAAAACAATGATCCAAATTTTCAATGTGTATGTTTGTCTTATGATGTTAACTGGCAGTTATCTGTAAATCTGACTCCACATCAAATTCAATTTTACATAAGGGGAAATAAAGTGGATCCATGACAGACTTTAAGTACAAAAAGTTAAAAATGCTTGTGTAGATCTAACATTAGAGCTGGGCTACACACCAAACAAAGCAGCATGGGGCGATTTCTTCCAGGATGGAGTTATATCATTTTCACCATTTAGTAGATTCAGGATGATCAGAAAACACTTTAACAAGAATCTGATGAGCTCAGATAATGTTGGAACATAGTCTCTGTAAGAAATTACATCTTTCTGAGGATGAGGGAAGGTAACAAGTTTGAACCTCTGAAATATGTCACTTGTCAGTAAATTAATTAATAATTGAATGAAATAATAGATAAATAAATAGATAATCTTTGGGTTTCCAGAGAACCTTCAATTGTCTGTTCCTTCACAAAGTTAGAGCCATCATTGTTGCTGTGGTTGCAGCCTTACTGATCATAACAATAATAAAATAACATCCTGTGTTGACGTTTGTTTGTTGATTGTGTTGATGATATTGTCTTTTGGATTCAGGTCAACAAGACAACAACCGAAGGTCAAACAATGAAGAAATTAGTAACATGTAATTAATTTTATTTAGTTTTTTAGATGCTTTTAAATATCCATCCATCCATCATCTTCCGCTGGTCCGGGGATCGGGTCGCGGGGGCAGCAGCTTGAGCAGAGAGACCCAGACGTCCCTGTCCCCGGCCACTTCCTCCAGCTCTTCTGGGGGGACCCCGAGGCGTTCCCAGGCCAGCCGAGAGACATAGTCTCTCCAACGTGTCCTGGGTCTTCCCCGGGGCCTCCTCCCAGTGGGACGGGCCCGGAACACCTCACCGGGGAGGCGTCCAGGAGGCATTCTCACCAGATGCCCGAGCAACCTCATCTGACTCCTCTCGATGCGGAGGAGCAGCGGTTCTACTCTGAGCCCCTCCCGAATGACCGAGCTTCTCACCCTATCTCTAAGGGAGAGCCCAGACACCCTGCGGAGGAAAATCATTTCGGCCGCTTGTATTCGCGATCTCGTTCTTTCGGTCACTACCCACAGCTCGTGACCATAGGTGAGGGTAGGAACATAGATTGACCGGTAAATCGAGAGCTTCGCCTTCTGGCTCAGCTCCTTCTTCACCACGACGGGCCGGTGCAGAGCCCGCATCACTGCAGACGCCGCACCGATCCGTCTGTCAATCTCCTGCTCCATTCGTCCCTCACTCGTGAACAAGACCCCGAGATACTTGAACTCCTCCACTTGGGGAAGGATCTCATTCCCGACCCGGAGAGGGCATTCCACCCTTTTCCGGCCGAGGACCATGGTCTCGGATTTGGAGGCGCTGATTCTCATCCCAGCCGCTTCACACTCGGCTGCGAACCGCTCCAGTGAGAGCTGAAGGTCACGGCCTGAGGACGCCAACAGAACCACATCGTCCGCAAAGAGCAGAGACCCGATTCTGAGGTCGCCAAACCGGACCCCCTCAGCGCCCTGGCTGCGCCTAGAAATTCTGTCCATAAAAATTATGAACAGAATCGGTGACAAAGGGCAGCCCTGACGGAGTCCAACCCTCACAGGAAACATGTCCGACTTACTGCCGGCAATGCGGCAGTAAATTAAATATTCATTTTAGCATATAATTTGTGTCTCGCTCTATCCTTTTCTATTTCAATTCTTGAATCAATATTTTCCTCTCTGTTGAAATCTAGCCCTGATTAAAGTCCCAGTTGCAAAGTCAATCTCAGCTGAAATATGTCAGGCTGACTGAAAGTAGAGCTCATGAAAACATGAACAAACTGACATTATTCTATCTTGTAATGTGGAAATTTTGTATGTTTTTGTTAACAGACGCATGGAGGTCCAAGGTGCTGATGAAGGACTGATTTCTGACTTCTGCCGTGTCTCATCAGATGACAACCAGATGTCCTCTCCGTCCTCTCCGTTGCAGTTTAGTGAAGCTGACAGTGCAGTATGATTGTAATATAATTATGAACATCATATTCATGAAGTATTTTCTTTTTTATTGATTTTTCTTAGTTTTTTTATTAGCAAAGAACGTTTTTTTTTGTAATATAAGTTATAAAGAAAATAACAAATTGAAAAGCTCACAGATGCCCCCTGGTGTTCAATATTAGTCAATGCATCTGTTTTTAGACTGAACAACTGTAGGAGATGCTGATGTTAGAAGATTTTCTTCCGTTCAAATGATAATGTAAAGTAAAGATTAGGCTCTCTTAAATTTTACAAGTGCAATTAATTGAGCTTAACTGGAATGTTTTTCAATTGGTTCCACCTCAGGTCATTGACCCGAACCAACTGCAGACCAAAGAAGTGTTTACAAACCGTATATGAAGCTATCCTGCTGCTATAAGTAAATGTGATTTCTTATATCAGATTAATAGACATTTCTAGCACAGCTTTGTTAATCTGAAGGATTTTAAAACTGAAGTATTTACCATTTCAAGATGTTGAAGTCGGAATATGAATGTAATGATTCATGAAGTTTACTGTGATGTTTTATCTATTATTGCTTAATGTTGTCTTTTCCAGACTCGTTTTTTTTAATTTTTATTTTAAATTGACCGTTTGAGGTCTATAAATAAAGTGCTTAAAAAAAATGAATCGACTGTTTGCTCTTTTATATTAAATCGTTGAATCATCATTTGGGACCTGTGCCATGTGTATTGCATGTTCACACACACACACACACACACACACACACACACACACACACACACACATTCATTAGCCCAGTAGCATACTCACTAAGCAGTTGTTGTGCTGTCCTGTGGTTTGAGGTCATCTGTATCCACAGTTGTATTATATGTGATTGCTACTACTTGTGTTTTTTTTTCTTGTTTGTTTGTTTGTTTGTTTGTGTGTTTGTTCTCTGCTTGTCTGCTTACAGGTGCTCCTGGTGGCTCTAAGGCTGGATTCCCCACAAAAGCCGTGGATTCTCTTCTGTTTTGTTTTTACAGATGTAGCAGCTGGTTGTTTCTTCCGATCTCCGTTCCGTTCTTTTTCTTTGCTCTCCCTCTCTCTCTGTCCCCCGGTCCGGTTTGGTACTGTCACATGTTAAGTATTGTAACAAAAATAAATAAATAAGGAGTTGATGGGCATCAAGGGTAGCTTTACATTCATAAAGCTTCCCTTGGCATAGCAAATGTGTTTGGCATAAACGGTATTCAGATTACAATTCTGCTGCCATAATGCTGGACAGGACAAGGGGTTGAAAAAAAAAAAAACTCTTTGAAAATAGCACACTGGTTGCAGGCACACTTTTTTTGCCCATTATCACATTTGGTGTAGTAGCCTTAAATCACTTGATCTTTGATGATTGATATTAAGTATCGGTCAGTTTAAATGATCAACCTTTTAAGCTGAACATATTTGCCTTTTCGTTCTATTTCATACATGTTCTTTAACCTGTTCTTAGATCTGGCTCTGGGCTTTGGTTTGGCTTACATTTTAGATTCCTTCTAGTTACTTTGGGTTTAGGATGAACCAATAAATGTAATAACCAGATATTATGAAGGAATGTTAGGATCTTTTTTTGAAAAAAAATTATGTCCACAATAGGGACACTATGCTGATAACCAAAAACGTGATGTCCATGTATGTGGACGAAATGTCGTAGGAGCTTATTAAAGTGCATCATTTTTGTCACCAAATATGATGTACTGGAGTAGATTTCAAACACTGGTTTTGTCAGTGTTTGTCTTGATGACATTTTACTCATAAAATGATATTCATCGCAGGCCAAAATGATACCAAAGCACCGTGAGAACCAGCTTTTCTTGATGTCAAACACTGCGCACAAGGACAAGAGAACTACAAGCATAAATGAGGTATAAGAAAGAAGTCTGGGAGTATTCTTCTCTGTCATTATTCACCTGCCACTTGTGAAAAGGATTTCTCTTGAAACCGTCCAGTTTTCATTCTGCTTTTGGGTCCAGAATTCAGAGGAACTGGTTTCAAAAAAGGACTGAGACATTAAAAATGACCTGAAAGAAGGAAAGTGACAGTTTACTGGCTGTTGGGCTCTGTCTGTTTGTTGTTGTCAATCACTGCTTCCTGAAAGTTATAGTTGCTTCTTTAAAAGATCAGCTGGTATCACTGCGCCCCCTACTGGACAGAAGCCACAGAAGACAGAACACTTTACGACCAATTGCTTTATTTTCTAAAAAAAGAAAAACTATTTCGGGATTTCTGGAAATCTTCCAGCTATCCACTAAAATCTTAAATGATCAAATGATTCACAGTCAAGTTCTGAGAGAAAGAAAAAGATGTATGTGTTTAAAAACTCATCTAAATAGATTAATAGAAGAAGCGTAAAATGCAACTACAGATGTTCTGTTTTTATGTTAATGCCTTCATATTACAGAGATTAACTGGACTAATGTTACAAACATCAATTCATATAATGTAATGAATAAAATGAATAAATAAACAGCAAATAAACTATCTAAAAAAATATAACAGTAAGAACATAAACTTTATACAGACTCCTCAAATAAAAAAAGCAGAAAGCAACAAGTAGGCCAACAACCTACTTTAATAATCAGTTTAGCTTCATTCCACTGACAGTGGGACAGTGATAAAAGAAAAGATTACTTTTTTATTTCCTTCAGTTTTATTTAAGTCGCACCAAATTAAAACAACTATCATCACAAGAAACCTGAAAGACACGGTCCAGTTTAAGCAATAAAACCTACTTCTTTCAAATCCAAAATAGACAAAGTCATCTGATGCCAGTTTTAAAAGAAGCTGCCTTGGTAAGGAAAACAACAGATTGCATTAAATCTGTTCTCTGATCCAATCACCCATCCTGAGTGTGCTCAAGAAAAAAACTCCCTTTGAACAAGAAGAAACCTCCATCAGAACCAGAACCAGGAAGAGCGGCCATCTGCCTCGACCAGCTGGGGGTTAGGAGGACAACAACCGCCATGACACCAGACCAGGGAAACACAGGTTAATGACAGCAATAATGTCACATGTACATGGAGAGTACAGAGAGCAGAGGGAGGAGAGGTGCATCATGGGAGCTCCCCCAGCAGTCTGGGCCTATAGCAGCTTAACTATGGGATGTTTCCCACTATGGAAGGCTCTGCCTCCCAAACTGCCAGCTGGTTCCACAGAGAGGGGCCTGATAACTGAAGGCTCTGCCTCCCAAACTGCCAGCTGGTTCCACAGAGAGGGGCCTGATAACTGAAGGCTCTGCCTCCCAAACTGCCAGCTGGTTCCACAGAGAGGGGCCTGATAACTGAAGGCTCTGCCTCCCAAACTGGCAGCTTATTCCACAGAGAGGGGCCTGATAACTGAAGGCTCTGCCTCCCGTTCTACTTTTAGAAACTCTGGGAACCTCAAGTGAACCTGCAGTGTGAGAGCAAAAGTGCTCTTTTAGGAAAATATCCAACTATGAGATCTTTAAGATATGATGGAGCCCGGTGATTAAGAGCTTTAAATGTGAGGAGAAGAATCTTAAATTCTATTCTGAATTTAACAGGGAGCCAATGAAGAGAAGCTAAAACTGGAGAAATATGATCTCTCCTGTTAGTTCTCATCAGAACTCTGGCTGCAGCATTTTGGATCAGCTGGAGGGTTTTCAGCTCAATCATTTTTATAACTCTGAGACAAGATGTTCCTGAAATTGGTTTGTAACCAACTGATTGGATCCATCTGGCTTTGTGAATAAGATTTGCTGAGTGTAATCTAAACAGAGTGGATATCTATGCTATGCTGTGCATTAATATTACCCAGTGCAAGCACGTATAAGATGAAAGAATCGGTTCAAGCACAGAACCCTGCAGCTCATAACTCTATGAATGACTCTGGTGTGAGGACTCTAGTTTCTTTCATCCTTTAAGGTTCAAACTGGTCTGTTTTGTCCTGACTGAAATCTCTAATCCCAATACACTGCAAGATAAACACGGTTGGTTTGTATTCCTTCAGTCCATGGTGCAGAGGTTAACTCATCTTCAGCTCTGTTCTCATCTATTGTCCATATCATGTTAATCTATCCAAACTCACAATCATTTAAAGCTACCTCACCTCAGGAGTGTGCAGTGTCTTCACTGGAGTTTTGCTGTAACTGTTGTGGAAAGTTACGTAGTGGAGTTCTGTTGACCTAAAATGTAAAAGCACAGCTTCAAAACAACATCGTTTTAAGGAGCGAGTTCAGGTTATCACAGCAGGCTTCGTTGCTTCTTTGGCTCTTCTCATTTCAGTGAGCTTCACTCCATTCAGGCTGACACACAATGAAATGATCTTTTCGCAAAGTCATTGTTGAAATCAATCACATAAATTAATTCATTATAAATCCAATGATCACTAAATGAGTGAGGAAACAAAGTAAAGGTCCCAAGAATCTTTCTGTTTTTAGCTTTAATTTGTGTTTGTGATGTTTTTTGTCGACTTCTGATGAGCCAAGACGACAGTGACATTAACACACACACAGGAAACATTATAATGGGAATAAACATAGATTTTAGACAAGTTTTTTACCTGATCTGTTGTACAATACCAGGGCAGCCAGTGCTGCTGCTGCTGCAAGCAAAACAACTGCAATCACTCCACCTCGTCCCCTCTGTTTCTCAACGGGGTTTGGACTACACACTTTGTTGCCTGAATTTTCAGAAACGGAAAAAGTGTCTCAGCATACTTTTTTTTAAATGATATTTTCAGTTAAAACGATATTTCAGATAACTGAGATTCTTGCAAACGGTTCTTGAGGTGAATACGGGTGGATGCCTCTAAAACTGGTCGCTCACTTTGTGCCTCGGTGTGGAAACAATCAACTCATCCTCAACATGAACAGAAATAAAAGAGATTATTGTGGATTTCAGGAGGACCAGGAGTAAACCAAACACAAGGAGAAGAGGTGGAGGTGGTTGATGAACACTTTGGAGTTTATCTGGACAGCAGACTAAACTGGAAATACACCAAGGCTGTGTTTGGTTGACACCTGCCGTGTAGTTTTCGGATTACTCCACTGTTCTGTCGCTCATATCCACAGCTGACTGTAGTCAGTTATACAGTTCATGCTCTCTGGTGGTCTCTGCCAGATTGTCCATGTTCCTTGTGACTGTTCCTTGTTTACTTCTTGTGTTATTCTTTGACCTTATCTTATACTCAGTTGTTTCATTGTGGCTTGCTCGTGTTAGAATTGTTTTCTTCCAGATGTTTGACCCTAACTCTGGTTTTAGATTCTACCAAACCCTCACTTGAGACGTTTGCCTTGTGGACGTGTATGATGCTGTGCTTCGAAATAACTAGTTTAATAAATCAGACTTAAAGTACAGAAAACTGTGTGTTTTAGTCTAAAGTACTGTTGAATGAAAGTCAAAAGTTGCACGAAATGCTATTTAAACTCGTAGTTACTATCCACCGCTGCTTACTCCTTTTCTTGAAAGTAGCTCTCCTGCTGCTTGTTCTGGTGCTGACGGTGCAGCTGTAGATCAGATCCGTATCACTGTCTGAAAGTATCAGAGAGCTGCTGATGTTGTAAAGCTGCTGTTCAGTCTGCTGGACGGAGGCTGTGTCCTGGAGCTTCATGTTGGATGGAGGGCTGGTGGACCAGGTGAGCTCAGGTTCGGGGTAGATCCAGTTAGAGCTGCAGGTGATCCTGTTTCCTACCTGATCGATGCTGACTTCACTGACTGAAGCTGCAAAGCAAACAAACAAAGCTCGTCAAGAACACCAAAGGAAACAGCAACATAAATTCAACACAGCTCAACAAAGACGTGTCTGTAAAAACATTTCTATAAAAGATCTACAACCTTCTACTTTGAAGGCAACAAATGAGGACTTGTGTCCATTTGCGGTGCTGGTGTAACACTGATATCTGCCTTCATCCTGAACCTTCACCCCTGTCAGCTGCAGTGAGCCGTTCCCTTTGGAGATCTCATCCTGAAACAGTGACGTTCTCTTTATGAAGAGCGGGCTCTGGGATTGCAGCTGGTCCTGATTGTTGTAGAAAGAGTGGACATAAAGTTGTTCTTCTTTCATCTGAATCCAGTGGATGACGACGTCAGCACCGTGGAAGCTGCACGGTAAGACGCAGCTCTCGTTGAAAACACAGGACACCTCAGTGTCTGAAACATCAAATAAAGACACATCATTACAGTTCAGAAAAACACATATATATTATATGTATATAGATATTACATCCTTATTTTGATCTATCCGACAGTAACTCCCTGCTTCTCCTGTTATTTTGCTCTCAGGATCAAACCATCAGAAAAAACTATTGAAGTGTAGACGGATGAAGCTGCAGCAGCTAAATGCATAAATGCATCTTATAAAAGCCCAATACAGAAAATTGATTTAACTCTGATAAGCACAGAGAACATTAAAATGCTTTTTGTTTTTCACAAACAAGGAAATGTTGTCAGGAGTTTGAAGACTTGGTTTTCTGACGCTTTTCTGTGGCTTGTTTTCATGACGTGAGTGAGAAGGAATGTTTCCAGACAGGTTAAACGAGATTCCAGTTCTGACATTTTTTAATCTTAAGAAGTGATTTATTCTTCCTTTTTCTACTCAGTCAAGATTTGATTTCCGGTCATATCATTCTATACATATCCCACCTCAATTGTATATATTTCTTTATTTTCTTTCTTTTTTACTTGTCTCTGCTATGTTAACTTTTATTTAATGCTCTGTGGCGCTGTTACACCAGGTCAAATTCCTGTGTACGTTGTAGATTTGGCGAATAAAGAGATTCTGACCAGGAGACGCTCTCACTTTTGACTTCACGTGTATCATGTAGATTTATTAACTTATTAGTTTGTTGTGTTTGAAATGAGTTTTCATGTCGGTGTAACTAAAACTTTTCTGAGTGTCCATCAAAAGAACACAAATTCATGCTGTGCCTCCAAATATAGATTTAACACTTGCACAGTTTGTCCAAATATTCCACATGAGTGCAACAGAATCCTAAACAAACTTACATCCAGTAAATCCCTGTTTGATTTATGATGCAGATGTTGAAACATTTAGAAATGAAAGCTCAGTTTTTAAAAAGACTTGTTGACATTCCTCAGACTTTTACAGTTTTAATGACAGAGATGAGCTCAAATGAAATTCATTCCTCTCCGAATACAGTTTTGATTTCGTCATTTTTGTTTAACACACATTTGCTTCCTTATTTTTCAAACATACTTTGTATTGACGCTGGAATAAGACGAAGCTGAATGTGCAGTAAACGTTTGACTCACCTCCGTTTGAAAGACTCGAAGGAAAAGCCAGGACCACCAAAAACACGACACACTTCATCTCAGTCATTGTTGCTTTGGGATGTTTTCTGCTTGCTGCTGCTGTAATATACAATAAAAGACCAGGAAGTAAGAAGGAGATGTGACAGACTAAAGAATCTGATCTAACTGGTGTTGTTTACTTTTACTTCATATGAAGGCTGCACCCATGAATCATCCTTAATGAAGATATTTCAAATGCTTTTGTGTGGCAGTCAGTTTTTCTTCCCTCCACTAAACGGTGTCGAACACAAACACGAGAATATCAAACAGCATTAATTGTTTCTAATCTTCTTCTGCTCTGACAGACTTTACATAACCTGCACTGAACTGCTGAGGAGGGATACTGTGAATAAGCCACAACTTGAGACAGAATAAAATCAACAAAAATCTTTAAAAACAAATGTTGGTCAACAATTCAGGTTTTGTCTTCATTCTGCAACATTTGAAAATACAGAGGTTAAATCATGTAAGTCTCTTTGGATAGAAGCTGTACAAGATCAGTCATTAAGGTCATGGCAGTCCTAAGTTTTTGTCCTAAGAATTTGGATTCTGTCCAAGTTCATGAAGATGTTTCACCTCTGAAAGTTTCCTTCGTTCTGTCTGATTGGTGCAGAGTTTCAGGTGATACCATCCATCATACCTCAGAGGACATTGTTGGGTGTTTTCTATCACCCAAATTAAAGAATGACAGCAAATGTGTTTTTCTCTATAAACGCCAACATGACTGCAGTCATTACTGAAGCTTTCTTTGATCATATTATTTGAGTAATTAGGAAGAAATCTATTATAGGGAAATACTGCTGTGTCACATTTAAATGATATTTCAGAAATACACAAATAAACTGTAGCTCTCGTTACAACACAAACACGGATCGTGGTTCTTACTGGCATTTATTTGTTTCTTCTCCCATTCACACCGTGAGAACTGCCGGCACAAACATACAAATACGGTTCCCAACAAAGAAACAATGTCACGTATTATAAACATAAACCAAATGCATCGTTCACACACAGAAAAATACCTCATTAGCCGCTTGCTGTGAGAGAGGTTCTTGACGTTTTGAGCCACGCTTAGCAGTATAGTTTCAATTAATCTGCCGCGGCAGCACACAGGTAATGAACATTAATTGGTTCCGGGCCAAAACACCACAGCACCGATAAGCAAAATTAAATACATCATGAAATGAACCCATCTTATAACACACATATGAATTTGCTTAAATAACATAATCTAAATTATTCAAGAAATGAAGTGAAATTTTATTTTTAACATAAATTCAACAAAGCTGCTTGTTAATTTAATATTACCAATCAGTTTGGTCTTTGTTTATGTCATTTTATGGTTGGTCGTTATTTTGCGCACTTTGGTTTGTGACACATTAAGTTTGTTCAACAGTTGTACCGTGCATGTTCGTTAATTACATTAGTATTTTCATTTTATTTAAAGATGTGAAAACTTTCTGAGACTCATAATGTTTTAGTCCTATATTAAATTATTAGTTTCAACTAAATTATTATGAGACTAACGGTAACCTGGAACAGCTGACCATTTTTGGTATCTCTGAATATCAGAGAGATGTGCGCTGTCTGCTGCCAGATGTCAGGCTTTCAGACCATTGCAACATCGAGAGCCTGTTAGTTGATCAGGTTATGGTTTATAATTATGATACCATGGCTTTATATCGGCTGTTATCAGGTTATGGTTTATAATTATGATACCATGGCTTTATATCGGCTGTTATCAGGTTATGGTTTATAATTATGATACCATGGCTTTATATCGGCTGTTATCAGGTTATGGTTTATAATTATGATACCGTGGCTTTATATCGGCTGTTCTTTGGCTCAACATGATGTGGCCTGTCATGTCATGGCGTCTCTATATGTGTGGACACATCAGCTGCTGCAGGTTAATATCTCCTGAACGATTTCGATATCACTTTTTAAGCGGAAATAAATTGGCAAGTTATCATGAAAATCCGTCTCACGCACACTTGCGTGCCTGCGTCTGGAAAAGTCATGGAAACAGAACGGATTGCGTTCGATGCTCTATTGAAGGCCGCTGCGTTCTTTACTTCCTTCCTTTTTACCTGAACTTGGACTGAACATCCACAAAGCTTTGGTAAAAAACCTGCTCGGCCTTTTATTGCTGAAAAAGTTGGTGAATCACCGAAGGAAGAAGAAAAACCTCAACCTGAAATGATGCCAGCACCGGGAGAGGAAGACCTGGTCGCACGACTGCCACGTCCAACCGGTGAGTAAAATTAAATTAATGTTTTTCCTTCATATCAATGATTTATTTCATTAGAAATAACTAATTACCCCAAAATAGGAATATTGTCTGTTATGGCACTTAAAGGAGCCATCACTTTTGGGGACATAAAGGTCGTAAATTCCCCAGAGTTTGGCAACATCATTGGTTTACACTGTAAAGTTTCTGGATGTAGCATAAAGTTGGTCCGCGTTTATTTGAATTCCCGGGAAAAGTGAAGAATGTTATAGCCTAATGGCGGTTTAGTGATTTAAAAAGAATGTTATTTTTTGGTCGAAAGCATCTGTTTTGTCCAATTTTGTCTCACAATTTTAGAAAACAAAATGGCGACTTAGAGTTTTTTCATAAAATGCTCTGAATGCATTTTTTGTTGTTGTTGGTCACTATGGAAACTATGGAACTATTAAAATAAGCTTTCTGAACAGACGTCAGAACGTCCCGGCGTCAACCAGCTGAGTTTACGTGATAAATTAAATTTCACTTTGTGTCTGTTTTTATCAAAATACACAATAATTGGATCTGTTATAAGTGAGCAAACAGCTTTTTGTGCCTCCTCTACTCATTTTTGTACTGATGAAAGTCATTATAATTTTGTACATTCACCCGGTTGCCGTGTTTTTTTTTTTTAACTTCCTTAAAACTTGTTTCATCTGGGCGTTATGTTGTTTTTCCCTCCAAAAAAACAAAATGCTTTGGGCTGTTCAAAATGAAGTCCCCTATACTTATGCACTATGTATTCTGTTTGTGTTGAACCAAATAAGTTTTATTTCTAAGGTAAGGCAAGTTTAAGTGTTTTAACTCTGAGGTGATGGTGCATGCTGCATGTCTGGTACTGGCGTTCTCATCTGTGTGTGTGTGTGTGTGTGTGTGTGTGTGTGCGCGTGCTGTGTGTGTGTGTGTGCATGCTGTGTGTGTGTGTGTGCATGCTGTGTGTGTGTGTGCATGCTGTGTGTGTGTGTGTGTGCATGCTGTGTGTGTGTGTGCATGCTGTGTGTGTGTGTGTGTGTATGCTGTGTGTGTGTGTGCATGCTGTGTGTGTGTGTGCATGCTGTGTGTGTGTGTGTGTGTGTGTGTGTGTGTGTGTGTGTGTGTGTATCAAACCGGTTGCAAAGTCGAGTCTAATGTGAGCTTCCTGCATGAGTTGTTGCCTGTCAGAATGTGAAGGTCACTGGCGGGTGTACTTGTTTATGTGTGTGGGGTTTTTTCTTCGCTGTTCTCCATATTTCGTGGTTGTGCTTGAAAAACGTTTCAAATCCTAAGAATCTGCGTTGTTGGTTGGTTTTTTTAAGCGTATATCCTAGAAAGATGCAATTCTCAATTTAATCTGCTTCAACCACATAAACATACGCACACACACACTTATGATAAACCACTATTTACATGTGGTGTGTCAGCACATCCTTTAAAGAGAAGTACTAAAATGTTTGCAATTCAACTTTCTTTCTCACAGGTCGTGGCCACATCGGAGAGCGTCCTGCAGCTGAGGAATACCCCGAGCTGCCCCGCATCAGGGATGAAGATGACGGTAACAGTATCGCTAGCCATGTGTCCTCAGATGATGAGAATGTGCAGAGAGGTCCTGTTGGTGTAGTTTATAATGATGATGAGACTGTGCTGGCGAGAGGTGTTATTGGTTTAGTTTCTGATGATGATGACGTCACTGTCTTCCCTTTTTGGTTGGATTATTATACCGATTATTTTGCCGAGTATTATCAGGTTTGGGATTATGTTGATGATGTTGATGAGGCAGAGGACTCTGATACAGATAGCTGTACCAGTGAGGGCACACTGTACTTGTACTCTGAGGGAGAAGCTTGGTTTGATCTAGAGGAAAGCGATGTAGAGGATACAGATATCTGCACTAGTGAGGAATCGGTGTACTCGTCCTCTGAGGGAAAATTTTATTGGTCTGATCCTGAGGAAAGCGATGCGGAGGACTCCGATTGTTCCGCTTCTCGCCCTGGCACCTCCAGAAAGAGGAGCAGGGAGGAAAGCCAAGAATCGCAGCCCGATGCCAAGAGGCCGAGGAAGAGTTGTGAGGAGAGCTTTGGAGAGGAGCAGTTCTCTCCAAAGCCACCTCCCTCAACCTCTGGCCTCAGCTTCCCACAGAGTCTAGGCTGGGATGTTAAGAGGGCCAGATGGGATGACAGCAGCGACTCAGACTAAAGTTGACATCCAGCGCCTTTCTTTACTGCTTACTAAATTTTGTTTTCTTAAACTTTAGTAGGTAACATTTGAGTCTAGCTGGACTGGTAATGCCTTAGGTAGCTTATTGCACCAGGGTCTTTCTTTATCCGGTCGCTAGATTTTGTTCTTTTAAACTTTAGGAGGTAACTGGAGTCTAGCTGGACTGGTAATGCCTTAGGTAGCGTATTGCACCAGGGTCTTTCTTTATCCGGTCGCTAGATTTTGTTCTTTTAAACTTTAGGAGGTAACTGGAGTCTAGCTGGACTGGTAATGCCTTAGGTAGCGTATTGCACCAGGGTCTTTCTTTATCCGGTCGCTAGATTTTGTTCTTTTAAACTTTAGGAGGTAACTGGAGTCTAGCTGGACTGGTAATGCCTTAGGTAGCGTATTGCACCAGGGTCTTTCTTTATCCGGTCGCTAGATTTTGGAAGACAATATTTTAGAGCGGTGTTTTACATTGGGCAGGGCTGGCACAGCCTGTGGTAGCGTCTTGCACCCGGCCGATGTAATGCTGTAATACTAAATGTTATGAGAATGTCGTGTGTGTAGTAGGAAGAGGACTCAAATGCAGGGCACAGAAGGCAGGCATGGCAAACAAAGTGAGCTTTAACTATAACTGGTCTGAGCTAATGAAGACGTCCAGGAATGTATAAAAACCACAGGAATAAGAAATATCATGTGTAGGTTGTTATTCAGGGGCTAACCTAATGTGTATTTATTCAAAAATGTAGAATTTCTGATACATATTGACCATTTACTGATAGCTTTAGATTTATTTGACCCGTGGATCGGTTATCAAATGTTGCGTTCACTTGTCGGGGGAGACCTCAAAGAGATAAATGACAGCTAGCGAGAGAGTGAGAGACGGGGGGGCAGTGTGTCAGGAGAAAGAGCGGGTCATCCACTAATCAAAGAGTTGGTAGTTTGATCCCCACATCCTCAAGTTCAGAGGTTGAAGTGTCCTTGGGCAAGGCACCCAAACTCTGGTGTTGATGTTGGGTTAGAGTCAGACAACGCGTCAGGGGACGAGTGGAAATACTGAGGGATGTAAAAGATTACGTATGGTTTATAAAACTTGTGTTCTGTTATAAGGTGGAATCATCATAATACGTAACGGTGTCGTGGTCACCTGGTAGTTTTCGCTTTGACTGAGTGGTTGCTGCATGTCAGAGAGAAAGAGGGGGACGCACTGAACTCACCTTTGGAATTTTTTCAGGCCAAAGATAGCACTGTGAGCGAGTGTGTTGTGGAGTGTTACAAACCGGTTTATCTGCAGGACTCGGCTTTGTAATTCATTTGCAAACTAGATATAATAGTAAGCATTCTCTTCACTGCTACCTGTGTCATGTCACAGTCATATAAGTACAGGAAGCTGGAACTGTCTTCACAGGCTAAGTTTCAGGAGGGGGTCCCTCCTTCTGATCCAGGCCTGATTCAAATCAAAGTACTTTATTAATCCTGCGAGGGGAAGTTAAAGGATTTCCCCTCGCAGGATTAATAAAGTGTCCACCTCTGATGTTCCTCTTTTGTGTGAACACATGTCACGCTGGCCTGAGCCTCTGTGGCTTCCTGCGGATGGCAAAGAAACAACAACTCTGACACCAACGGAGGACAAACTGGAACCCCTGAGCTCCCGCAGGTAACATATTGTGCAAAACAGGTGAGTGCATGATTCCGTCTGACTAATGAATGAAATCTACAGAAATCACTGTGTGCTGGCTCACACATGTTGAGTACTTGTGCAGTTTTTCCTTCCTTTTCCTGCTGTGTTTTACCGAGGTGATCAAGGATGAGAGAAGACTCCAGCGCAGGTCCGAAGGAGAAAGACTGTGGACCCGACACTGCCGTTATGCACCCAGGGTTTCCGTGACGACGAGGAGCTCCCAGCCGGATGAGAGAAGCTGATGTTAAAAAAAAAAAGAAATAAAGGAGGACTTGGGGTAGGTCCTTTTTAGTGTCACAAAGTCGTGATTAGTTAAAAGGCCCATTATATACTGCAGTTAGAGGATATTAGCTGATATTATAGAAAAAAGTAAAGAAACAAGCTGCTATTTTAAAAACAAAAGATGACAAAAATATCACAAAGTTATGCTTAAGTTTAAATCAGGACTTTCTTTCTGTCTTCCTTGTAGCACCTCACAGTGGACATGGACCAGTCCCAGGAAGCTCCAGCAGCACAGCCGTCCCCTGAACACACTCCAGCACCAAATCTGCTCCCAGACACCGGACTATGGATCGGCCCCAGCTGAAACGATGAAAAGCATCCCACATCGAGCCGTACAGATGAAGCCGTCTCCGTGTGTGAAGCTCCTCACAGACACACAGAGAAGAAGATCTGCTCACCTACACCTGCAGAATTAACACAGTCCAGACAAGACGCAGACAGTTGGGACTGAAAGACAACCAGTGGGACAGTGTTGTTCCTTAAAGACATTATTCGTAAATGATGTTTAAAAAAATGTTTGCATTTACATTTTACATGCTGCTTTGGTGCTGGAATCAATAAAAATGAACAGTTTTTACACTTACCCTCTCCTCTGCTGAATGAAACACCAAACAATAACTTTGCCTCAGAGAACGACCATCTTCTGATGCAACGCTCTTAAAAGGAGACCCGACAAAGCTTTCTGCAGTCTGTGTCAGACACATAAGGAATATTTTACTAATCTGAATTCTAAATGATCAGCTATAACATTTGATTTAGTCTTTCTTTGACTCATAGCCTCATTCCACAGATATGACAGAACAAACATGGGAGGCAGTTTACAGTAGATATCATCCTGTTGGTAGAATGCCTTTAAAACTCAGAAGAAGCTTTTTTTCTACTAATGTGCATCAAATTAAATTGTATCATCCAAGAGTCTGTAATTTAACAGGTTTTTCTTCAGGTTTCCTTAACAATGACATGACATCACAGCTCTTTCAGCTGCATCATGTGGAAATATTTCAGGTTTTTTTGCCAGAGGGCTGGCTCGGACTAATGAATTTATCTGGAAAAACTCACAGTACTGAGGAGGATGTTGTTTAAAACTCCTTAAACCAGCCATCTTCTTTTCTGGATATTTGTTATAATAATAGTAATAATAATTAAAAAAACATTTAAAAAAGAAAGAAAAAATATCTGAAAGGGTTTTAAAGGTTCTCCTGGTTTACCTGGATGTGTATGCTCATTGTCCCAGTGCAGAAGCAACTGAATAATAGTGGTACCCTCTAAAACACAACGGCATGGGTCTCTGGAAGTTAGAGATGTGGGCTGAAAAATGCGCTTCTCATCACTGCCGAAGCTGCCGCCAGCTTTTAGTAACTTAAGACAAAGTTACTCATCATTTACACATCATTTCTGCTACCACTGCAGACACATCTGAAACTTCCAACTGAATACTCAATTTGTTACAGCTGTGACAGTAAGGGTGATATTGTGAACACAATAGTGTTAACTGGACATGTAAAACTCCAGTAGACTCGATTACTGTAACGCTCTTTTAACTGGACTTCCCAAAAAGAGCATTAAACATCTGCAGCTCATCCAGAACGCTGCTGCTGGAGTTTTAACCCGGACTAAGAGATCTGAACACATCACAGCAGTTTTAAAATCTTTACTCTGGCTTCCAGTCAGTCACAGAATAGATTTTAAAAGCCTGCTGATGGTTTACAATCTGTGATCTGTTCAGAGAATATAAAGCCAGCAGAGCTCTTAGATCCAAGGACTCAGGTCAGCTGGTCCAGTCCAGAGTCCAGACTAAACACGGAGAAGCAGCATTTAGCTGTTATGCTGCAAACAAGTGGAACAAACTGCCAGTGGAGATTAAACTTTCACCAAATGTAGACATTTTTAAATCCAGGTTAAAAACATTTATTTTCATGCATGCATCTCTGCATGAAATCTGCACAATATCTTTTAATTTAT
Organism: Odontesthes bonariensis; assembly: GCF_027942865.1. Classification (NCBI taxonomy): domain Eukaryota; kingdom Metazoa; phylum Chordata; class Actinopteri; order Atheriniformes; family Atherinopsidae; genus Odontesthes; species Odontesthes bonariensis. The sequence goes on from NC_134525.1 coordinate 11,465,696, forward strand.
CTGGACTGTTGCTCGTTTTTAAATTAATTTAAATTATTTTAATTAGGGATGCACCAATACCGATACTGGTATAGGACAAATAATATTCTAATATACTCGTACTTGTTAAAGTTAAAGGGGAACTGCGGTATTTTCAACATTAAGCCTCTTTTCTGAGTCGTCTGCAATGTTTTAGAACCCCCCTCACCGCTTTTTAGATGTTTACTGCTGTCTCCGGTATTTGCCTAATTTTGATTCTTCTCAACCTGCTTCAGAATGGCAAGACATGTACATGTAATGTCCAAAAAGGTCCGTAAAAGCACAATTAAACGTCCGTTTTCAAAATAATCAACTCACCGGAGTGGTTACTGGTGTGCACTGATAATCCATATCAAATTTCGTTGCGAAAGGTTGCTTCTGTCGTGTTTTATTTGGCAGCTCGTTCATGCTCGCACTATTTTCTTAGCGGTGGCGGAGTAATATCAACAAACATCCAGTACAAAATGTCAAATGTCAGGCGGATCGGTGCGGTGTCCGCTGTGATGCCCGTTGTAGTGAAGAAGCTGAGCCAAAAGGCGAAGCTCTCGATTTACCGGTCAATCTATGTCAATCTACATCGTCTATGGTCACGAGCTGTGGGTAGTGACCGAGAGAATGAGATCGCGAATCCAAGCGGCCGAAATGAGTTTCCTCCGCAGGGTGTCTGGGCTCTCCCTTATTGGGCTCGGTGTTGGTCCAAGTTCTGGAAACATTCGTCTGTGAAATATTTTACACAAATCTCTTCGGTTCTGTCGTCACAGTCCCAGAAAACACTAAATCTGTCCACTGGCTCTTTAGCAGTTCTGATACAGGAGCTCTAAACAGATTTTTTACATCCATGTACAGATCAATGAGCTGGCCAAAGAGCTGTGGGCGGGGAAAGGCAGTTTTGGCATAGCCATATATGGGCTCTGGGGGGAAATAACCTTGATGTCATAAGGTCTATCATCATTTATACTGGAATATATTTTTCTTTTAAATGGACACAACATCACACATTTCTTCTGTTTCAGAATAATGAGCAGGAACTACTTGTCCAAAAATGATGAGCTGCGTGAGGGGGACTCCATGATGTCGAACAACAAGCAATGGATGGATATGTTTTAGGTGCTCAAGACATTTGTCAGGATGTGTGCCATATGAGCAGAAGGCGTGCACACTGATCACACAATAAAATCTCCTCATCTCTCCCTGCAGGATGACGGCAACTTTGTTATCTACGGTTGGAAGCCTGTGTGGGCTACAGACACTAACGGATCAGATGTGGTCCGTCTGTGCATGCAGCCAGACTGCAACCTGGTCATGTACAACCATAATGACACACCCATGTGGAGCACAGACACTAACATGTCTACAGAATGTAAGATGTGTCGTCTTCAGCTGACTAATAAAGGCAAACTGGAGCTTTACCGGGAGGGCGAAAAAAAGTGGAGCTCTGCCAACTCGAAGTGATGGCCTAACACGGCGTTACAAATGTCTCTGACCTCTCTGCATTTTAAAGTAATCTTTGCAGTTCTCTGGAGCTTGATTCTATGGTCAGATTTGAGAAGAAAATAAATAAAACATTTAAGTTTTCTGTCTAATATCACACATTGTCTTTGGTGCTTTGTTAAGACATAAAAACTGTCTGAATTTAACATTTACCCCATTTTATTTTAGAATTCAGTCAATGTTGGAGGCATCATCGGTGGAGTGTTTGCAGCAGCAGCAGCAGTCGGTCTGTTGATCTTCTGGAAAAAGCGAAAAGGTAAAACAATGATCCAAATTTTCAATGTGTATGTTTGTCTTATGATGTTAACTGGCAGTTATCTGTAAATCTGACTCCACATCAAATTCAATTTTACATAAGGGGAAATAAAGTGGATCCATGACAGACTTTAAGTATAAAAAGTTAAAAATGCTTGTGTAGATCTAACATTAGAGCTGGGCTACACATCAAACAAAGCAGCATGGGGCGATTTCTTTCAGGATGGAGTTATATCATTTTCACCATTTAGTAGATTCAGGATGATCAGAAAACACTTTAACAAGAATCTGATGAGCTCACAGATAATGTTGGAACATAAAGTATCTGTAAGAAATTACATCTTTCTGAGGATGAGGGAAGGTAACAAGTTTGAACCTCTGAAATATGTCACTTGTCAGTAAATTAATTAATAATTGAATGAATTAATAGATAAATAAATAGATAATCTTTGGGTTTCCAGAGAACCTTCAATTGTCTGTTCCTTCACAAAGTTAGAGCCATCATTGTTGCTGTGGTTGTAGCCTTACTGATCATAACAATAATAAAATAACATCCTGTGTTGACTTTTGTTTGTTGATTGTGTTGATGATATTGTCTTTTGGATTCAGGTCAACAAGACAACAACCGAAGGTCAAACAATGAAGAAATTAGTAACATGTAAGTAATTTTATTTAGTTTTTTAGATGCTTTTAAATATTCATCCATCCATCCATCCATCCATCCATCATCTTCCGCTGGTCCGGGGATCGGGTCGCGGGGGCAGCAGCTTGAGCAAAGAGACCCAGACGTCCCTGTCCCCGGCCACTTCCTCCAGCTCTTCTGGGGGGACCCCGAGGCGTTCCCAGGCCAGCCGAGAGACATAGTCTCTCCAACGTGTCCTGGGTCTTCCCCGGGGCCTCCTCCCAGTGGGACGGGCCCGGAACACCTCACCGGGGAGGCGTCCAGGAGGCATTCTCACTAGATGCCCGAGCCACCTCATCTGACTCCTCTCGATGCGGAGGAGCAGCGGTTCTACTCCGAGCCTCTCCCGGATGACCGAGCTTCTCACCCTATCTCTAAGGGAGAGCCCAGACACCCTGCGGAGGAAAATCATTTCAGCCGCTTGTATTCGCGATCTCGTTCTTTCGGTCACTACCCACAGCTCGTGACCATAGGTGAGGGTAGGAACATAGATTGACCGGTAAATCGAGAGCTTCGCCTTCTGGCTCAGCTCCTTCTTCACCACGACGGGCCGGTGCAGAGCCCGCATCACTGCAGACGCCGCACCGATCCGTCTGTCAATCTCCTGCTCCATTCGTCCCTCACTCGTGAACAAGACCCCGAGATACTTGAACTCCTCCACTTGGGGAAGGATCTCATTCCCGACCCGGAGAGGGCATTCCACCCTTTTCCGGCCGAAGACCATGGTCTCGGATTTGGAGGCGCTGATTCTCATCCCAGCCGCTTCACATTCGGCTGCGAACCGCTCCAGTGAGAGCTGAAGGTCACGGCCTGAGGACGCCAACAGAACCACATCGTCCGCAAAGAGCAGAGACCCGATTCTGAGGTCGCCAAACCGGACCCCCTCAACGCCCTGGCTGCGCCTAGAAATTCTGTCCATAAAAATTATGAACAGAATCGGTGACAAAGGGCAGCCCTGACGGAGTCCAACCCTCACAGGAAACATGTCCGACTTACTGCCGGCAATGCGGCAGTAAATTAAATATTCATTTTAGCATATAATTTGTGTCTCGCTCTATCCTTTTCTATTTCAATTCTTGAATCAATATTTTCCTCTCTGTTGAAATCTAGCCCTGATTAAAGTCCCAGTTGCAAAGTCAATCTCAGCTGAAATATGTCAGGCTGACTGAAAGTAGAGCTCATGAAAACATGAACGAACTGACATTATTCTATCTTGTAATGTGGAAATTTTGTATGTTTTTGTTAACAGACGCATGGAGGTCCAAGGTGCTGATGAAGGACTGATTTCTGACTTCTGCCGTGTCTCATCAGATGACAACCAGATGTCCTCTCCGTCCTCTCCGTTGCAGTTTAGTGAAGCTGACAGTGCAGTATGATTGTAATATAATTGTGAACATTATATTCATGAAGTATTTTCTTTTTTATTGATTTTTCTTAGTTTTTTTATTAGCAAAGAACATTTTTTTTTGTAATATAAGTTATAAAGAAAATAACAAATTGAAAAGCTCACAGATGCTCCCTGGTGTTCAATATTAGTCAATGCATCTGTTTTTAGACTGAACAACTGTAGGAGATGCTGATGTTAGAAGATTTTCTTCCGTTCAAATGATACAGTAAAGTAAAGATTAGGCTCTTCTTAAATTTTACAAGTGCAATTAATTGAGCTTAACTGGAATGTTTTGCAATTGGTTCCACCTCAGGTCATTGACCCGAACCAACTGCAGACCAAAAAAGTGTTTACAAACCGTATATGAAGCTATCCTGCTGCTATAAGTAAATGTGATTTCTTATATCAGATTAATAGACATTTCTAGCACAGCTTTGTTAATCTGAAGGATTTTAAAACTGAAGTATTTACCATTTCAAGATGTTGAAGTCGGAATATGAATGTAATGATTCATGAAGTTCACTGTGATGTTTTATCTATTATTGCTTAATGCTGTCTTTTCCAGACTCTTTTTTTTAATTTTTATTTTAAATTGACCGTTTGAGGTCTATAAATAAAGTGCTTAAAAAAATGAATCGACTGTTTGCTCTTTGATATTAAATCGTTGAATCATCATTTGGGACCTGTGCCATGTGTATTGCATGTTCACACACACACACACACACACACACACACACACACACACACACACATTCATTAGCCCAGTAGCATACTCACTACGCAGTTGTTGTGTTGTCCTGTGGTTTGAGGTCATCTGTATCCACAGTATTATATGTGATTGCTACTACTTGTGTTTTTTTTTCTTTTTTGTTTGTTTGTTTGTGTGTTTGTTCTCTGCTTGTCTGCTTACAGGTGCTCCTGGTGGCTCTAAGAATGGATTCCCCGCAAAAGCCGTGGATTCTCTTCTGTTTTGTTTTTACAGATGTAGCAGCTGGTTGTTTCTTCCGATCTCCGTTCCGTTCTTTTTCTTTGCTCTCCCTCTCTCTCTGTCCCCCGGTCCGGTTTGGTACTGTCACATGTTAAGTATTGTAACAAAAATAAATAAATAAGGAGTTGATGGGCATCAAGGGTAGCTTTACATTCATAAAGCTTCCCTTGGCATAGCAAATGTGTTTGGCATAAACGGTATTCAGATTACAATTCTGCTGCCATAATGCTGGACAGGACAACGGGTTGAAAAAAAAAAAACTCTTTGAAAATAGCACACTGGTTGCAGGCACACTTTTTTTTGCCCATCATCACATTTGGTGTAGTAGCCTTAAATCACTTGATCTTTGATGATTGATATTAAGTATCGGTCGGTTTAAATGATCAACCTTTTAAGCTGAACATATTTGCCTTTTCGTTCTATTTCATACATGTTCTTTAACCTGTTCTTAGATCTGGCTCTGGGCTTTGGTTTGGCTTACATTTTAGATTCCTTCTAGTTACTTTGGGTTTAGGATGAACCAATAAATGTAATAACCAGATATTATGAAGGAATGTTAGGATCTTTTTTTGAAAAAAAATTATGTCCACAATAGGGACACTGCTGATAACCAAAAACGTGATGTCCATGTATGTGGACGAAATGTCGTAGGAGCTTATTAAAGTGCATCATTTTTGTCACCAAATATGATGTACTGGAGTAGATTTCAAACACTGATTTTGTCAGCGTTTGTCTTGATGACATTTTACTCATAAAATGATATTCATCGCAGGCCAAAATGATACCAAAGCACCGTGAGAACCAGCTTTTCTTGATGTTAAACACTGCGCACAAGGACAAGAGAACTACAAGCATAAATGAGGTATAAGAAAGAAGTCTGGGAGTATTCTTCTCTGTCATTATTCACCTGCCACTTGTGAAAAGGATTTCTCTTGAAACCGTCCAGTTTTCATTCTGCTTTTGGGTCCAGAATTCAGAGGAACTGGTTTCAAAAAAGGACTGAGACATTAAAAATGACCTGAAAGAAGGAAAGTGACAGTTTACTGGCTGTTGGGCTCTGTCTGTTTGTTGTTGTCAATCACTGCTTCCTGAAAGTTATAGTTGCTTCTTTAAAAGATAAGCTGGTATCACTGCGCCCCCTACTGGACAGAAGCCGCAAAAGACAGAACACTTTACGACCAATTGCTTTATTTTCTAAAAAAAGAAAAACTATTTTGGGATTTCTGGAAATCTTCCAGCTATCCACTAAAATCTTAAATGATCAAATGATTCACAGTCAAGTTCTGAGAGAAAGAAAAAGATGTATGTGTTTAAAATCATCTAAATAGATTAATAGAAGAAGCGTAAAATGCAACTACAGATGTTCTGTTTTTATGTTAATGCCTTCATATTACAGAGATTAACTGTTACAAACATCAATTCATATAATGTAATGAATAAAATGAATAAATAAACAGCAAATAAACTATCTAAAAAAATATAACAGTAAGAACATAAACTTTATACAGACTCCTCAAATAAAAAAAGCAGAAAGCAACAAGTAGGCCAACAGCCTACTTTAATAATCAGTTTAGCTTCATTCCACTGACAGTGGGACAGTGATAAAAGAAAAGATTACTTTTTTATTTCATTCAGTTTTATTTAAGTCGCACCAAATTAAAACAACTATCATCACAAGAAACCTGAAAGACACGGTCCAGTTTAAGCAATAAAACCTACTTCTTTCAAATCCAAAATAGACAAAGTCATCTGATGCCAGTTTTAAAAGAAGCTGCCTTGGTAAGGAAAGCAACAGATTGCATTAAATCTGTTCTCTGATCCAATCACCCATCCTGAGTGTGCTCAAGGCGACTAAGGAGAGAAAAAAACTCCCTTTGAACAAGAAGAAACCTCCATCAGAACCAGAACCAGGAAGAGCGGCCATCTGCCTCGACCAGCTGGGGGTTAGGAGGACAACAACCGCCATGACACCAGACCAGAGAAACACAGGTTAATGACAGCAATAATGTCACATGTACATGGAGAGTACAGAGAGCAGAGGGAGGAGAGGTGCATCATGGGAGCTCCCCCAGCAGTCTGGGCCTATAGCAGCTTAACTAAGGGATGTTTCCCACTATGGAAGGCTCTGCCTCCCAAACTGCCAGCTGGTTTCACAGAGAGGGGCCTGATAACTGAAGGCTCTGCCTCCCAAACTGCCGGCTCCACAGAGAGGGGCCTGATAACTGAAGGCTCTGCCTCCCAAACTGGCGGCTGGTTCCACAGAGAGGGGCCTGATAACTGAAGGCTCTGCCTCCCAAACTGCCAGCTGGTTCCACAGAGAGGGGCCTGATAACTGAAGGCTCTGCCTCCCAAACTGGCGGCTGGTTCCACAGAGAGGGGCCTGATAACTGAAGGCTCTGCCTCCCAAACTGGCGGCTGGTTCCACAGAGAGGGGCCTGATAACTGAAGGCTCTGCCTCCCAAACTGGCAGCTGGTTCCACAGAGAGGGGCCTGATAACTGAAGGCTCTGCCTCCCAAACTGGCGGCTGGTTCCACAGAGAGGGGCCTGATAACTGAAGGCTCTGCCTCCCAAACTGCCAGCTGGTTCCACAGAGAGGGGCCTGATAACTGAAGGCTCTGCCTCCCAAACTGCCAGCTGGTTCCACAGAGAGGGGCCTGATAACTGAAGGCTCTGCCTCCCAAACTGGCGGCTGGTTCCACAGAGAGGGGCCTGATAACTGAAGGTTCTGCCTCCCAAACTGCCAGCTGGTTCCACAGAGAGGGGCCTGATAACTGAAGGCTCTGCCTCCCAAACTGGCAGCTGGTTCCACAGAGAGGGGCCTGATAACTGAAGGCTCTGCCTCCCAAACTGGCAGCTGGTTCCACAGAGAGGGGCCTGATAACTGAAGGCTCTGCCTCCCAAACTGCCAGCTGGTTCCACAGAGAGGGGCCTGATAACTGAAGGCTCTGCCTCCCAAACTGGCAGCTTATTCCACAGAGAGGGGCCTGATAACTGAAGGCTCTGCCTCCCGTTCTACTTTTAGAAACTCTGGGAACCTCAAGTGAACCTGCAGTGTGAGAGCAAAGTGCTCTTTTAGGAAAATATCCAACTATGAGATCTTTAAGATATGATGGAGCCCGGTGATTAAGAGCTTTAAATGTGAGGAGAAGAATCTTAAATTCTATTCTGAATTTAACAGGGAGCCAATGAAGAGAAGCTAAAACTGGAGAAATATGATCTCTGCTGTTAGTTCTCATCAGAACTCTGGCTGCAGCATTTTGGATCAGCTGGAGGGTTTTCAGCTCAATCATTTTTATAACTCTGAGACAAGATGTTCCTGAAATTGGTTTGTAACCAACTGATTGGATCCATCTGGCTTTGTGAATAAGATTTGCTGAGTGTAATCTAAACAGAGTGGATATCTATGCTATGCTGTGCATTAATATTACCCAGTGCAAGCACGTATAAGATGAAAGAATCGGTTCAAGCACAGAACCCTGCAGCTCATAACTCTATGAATGACTCTGGTGTGAGGACTCTAGTTTCTTTCATCCTTTAAGGTTCAAACTGGTCTGTTTTGTCCTGACTGAAATCTCTAATCCCAATACACTGCAAGATAAACACGGTTGGTTTGTATTCCTTCAGTCCATGGTGCAGAGGTTAACTCATCTTCAGCTCTGTTCTCATCTATTGTCCATATCATGTTAATCTATCCAAACTCACAATCATTTAAAGCTACCTCACCTCAGGAGTGTGCAGTGTCTTCACTGGAGTTTTGCTGTAACTGTTGTGGAAAGTTACGTAGTGGAGTTCTGTTGACCTAAAATGTAAAAGCACAGCTTCAAAACAACATCGTTTTAAGGAGCAACTTCAGGTTATCACAGCAGGCTTCGTTGCTTCTTTGGCTCTTCTCATTTCAGTGAGCTCCACTCCATTCAGGCTGACACACAATGAAATGATCTTTTCGCAAAGTCATTGTTGAAATCAATCACATAAATTAATTCATTATAAATCCAATGATCACTAAATGAGTGAGGAAACAAAGTAAAGGTCCCAAGAATCTTTCTGTTTTTAGCTTTAATTTGTGTTTGTGATGTTTTTTGTCGACTTCTGATGAGCCAAGACGACAGTGACATTAACACACACACAGGAAACATTATAATGGGAATAAACATAGATTTTAGACAAGTTTTTTACCTGATCTGTTGTACAATACCAGGGCAACCAGTGCTGCTGCTGCTGCGACAGCTGCTGCGAACAAAACAACTGCAATCACTCCACCTCGTCCCCTCTGTTTCTCAACGGGGTTTGGACTACACACTTTGTTGCCTGAATTTTCAGAAACGGAAAAAGTGTCTCAGCATACTTTTTTTTAAATGATATTTTCAGTTAAAACGATATTTCAGATAACTGAGATTCTTGCAAACGGTTCTTGAGGTGAATACGGGTGGATGCCTCTAAAACTGGTCGCTCACTTTGTGGCTCGGTGTGGAAACAATCAACTCATCCTCAACATGAACAGAAATAAAAGAGATTATTGTGGATTTCAGGAGGACCAGGAGTAAACCAAACACCGTCTCAATCCAAGGAGAAGAGGTGGAGGTGGTTGATGAACACTTTGGAGTTTATCTGGACAGCAGACTAAACTGGAAATACACCAAGGCTGTGTTTGGTTGACACCTGCCGTATAGTTTTCGGATTACTCCACTGTTCTGTCGCTCATATCCACAGCTGACTGTAGTCAGTTATACAGTTCATGCTCTCTGGTGGTCTCTGCCAGATTGTCCATGTTCCTTGTGACTGTTCCTTGTTTACTTCTTGTGTTATTCTTTGACCTTATCTTATACTCAGTTGTTTCATTGTGGCTTGCTCGTGTTAGAATTGTTTTCTTCCAGATGTTTGACCCTAACTCTGGTTTTAGATTCTACCAAACCCTCACTTGAGACGTTTGCCTTGTGGACGTGTATGATGCTGTGCTTCGAAATAACTAGTTTAATAAATCAGACTTAAAGTACAGAAAACTGTGTGTTTTAGTCGAAAGTACTGTTGAATGAAAGTCAAAAGTTGCACGGAATGCTATTTAAACTCGTAGTTACTATCCACCGCTGCTTACTCCTTTTCTTGAAAGTAGCTCTCCTGCTGCTTGTTCTGGTGCTGACGGTGCAGCTGTAGATCAGATCCGTATCACTGTCTGAAAGTATCAGAGAGCTGCTGATGTTGTAAAGCTGCTGTTCAGTCTGCTGGACGGAGGCTGTGTCCTGGAGCTTCATGTTGGATGGAGGGCTGGTGGACCAGGTGAGCTCAGGTTCGGGGTAGATCCAGTTAGAGCTGCAGGTGATCCTGTTTCCTACCTGATCGATGCTGACTTCACTGACTGAAGCTGCAAAGCAAACAAACAAAGCTCGTCAAGAACACCAAAGGAAACAGCAACATAAATTCAACACAGCTCAACAAAGACGTGTCTGTAAAAACATTTCTATAAAAGATCTACAACCATCTACTTTCAAGGCAACAAATGAGGACTTGTGTCCATTTGCGGTGCTGGTGTAACACTGATATCTGCCTTCATCCTGAACCTTCACCCCTGTCAGCTGCAGTGAGCCGTTCCCTTTGGAGATCTCATCCTGAAACAGTGATGTTCTCTTTATGAAGAGCGGGCTCTGGGATTGCAGCTGGTCCTGATTGTTGTAGAAAGAGTGGACATAAAGTTGTTCTTCTTTCATCTGAATCCAGTGGATGACGACGTCAGCACCGTGGAAGCTGCACGGTAAGACGCAGCTCTCGTTGAAAACACAGGACACCTCAGTGTCTGAAACATCAAATAAAGACACATCATTACAGTTCAGAAAAACACATATATATTATATGTATATAGATATTACATCCTTATTTTGATCTATCCGACAGTAACTCCCTGCTTCTCCTGCTATTTTGCTCTCAGGATCAAACCATCAGAAAAAACTATTGAAGTGTAGACGGATGAAGCTGCAGCAGCTAAATGCATAAATGCATCTTATAAAAGCCCAATACAGAAAATTGATTTAACTCTGATAAGCACAGAGAACATTAAAATGCTTTTTGTTTTTCACAAACAAGGAAATGTTGTCAGGAGTTTGAAGACTTGGTTTTCTGACGCTTTTCTGTGGCTTGTTTTCATGACGTGAGTCAGAAGGAATGTTTCCAGACAGGTTAAACGAGATTCCAGTTCTGACATTTTTTAATCTTAAGAAGTGATTTATTCTTCCTTTTTCTACTCAGTCAAGATTTGATTTCCGGTCATATCATTCTATACATATCCCACCTCAATTGTATATATTTCTTTATTTTCTTTCTTTTTTACTTGTCTCTGCTATGTTAACTTTTATTTAATGCTCTGTGGCGCTGTTACACCAGGTCAAATTCCTGTGTACGTTGTAGATTTGGCGAATAAAGAGATTCTGACCAGGAGACGCTCTCACTTTTGACTTCACGTGTATCATGTAGATTTATTAACTTATTAGTTTGTTGTGTTTGAAATGAGTTTTCATGTCGGTGTAACTAAAACTTTTCTGAGTGTCCATCAAAAGAACACAAATTCATGCTGTGCCTCCAAATATAGATTTAACACTTGCACAGTTTGTCCAAATATTCCACATGAGTGCAACAGAATTCTAAACAAACTTACACCCAGTAAATCCCTGTTTGATTTATGATGCAGATGTTGAAACATTTAGAAATGAAAGCTCAGTTTTTAAAAAGACTTGTTGACATTCCTCAGACTTTTACAGTTTTAATGACAGAGATGAGCTCAAATGAAATTCATTCCTCTCCGAATACAGTTTTGATTTAGTTATTTTTGTTTAACACACATTTGCTTCCTTATTTTTCCATCAAACATACTTTGTATTGACGCTGGAATAAGACGAAGCTGAATGTGCAGTAAACGTTTGACTCACCTCCGTTTGAAAGACTCGAAGGAAAAGCCAGGACCACCAAAAACACGACACACTTCATCTCAGTCATTGTTGCTTTGGGATGTTTTCTGCTTGCTGCTGCTGTAATATACAATAAAAGACCAGGAAGTAAGAAGGAGATGTGACAGACTAAAGAATCTGATCTAACTGGTGTTGTTTACTTTTACTTCATATGAAGGCTGCACCCATGAATCATCCTTAATGAAGATATTTCAAATGCTTTTGTGTGGCAGTCAGTTTTTCTTCCCTCCACTAAACGGTGTCGAACACAAACACGAGAATATCAAACAGCATTAATTGTTTCTAATCTTCTTCTGCTCTGACAGACTTTACATAACCTGCACTGAACTGCTGAGGAGGAATACTGTGAATAAGCCACAACTTGAGACAGAATAAAATCAACAAAAATCTTTAAAAACAAATGTTGGTCAACAATTCAGGTTTTGTCTTCATTCTGCAACATTTGAAAATACAGAGGTTAAATCATGTAAGTCTCTTTGGATAGAAGCTGTACAAGATCAGTCATTAAGGTCATGGCAGTCCTAAGTTTTTGTCCTAAGAATTTGGATTCTGTCCAAGTTCATGAAGATGTTTCACCTCTGAAAGTTTCCTTCGTTCTGTCTGATTGGTGCAGAGTTTCAGGTGATACCATCCATCATACCTCAGAGGACATTGTTGGGTGTTTTCTATCACCCAAATTAAAGAATGACAGCAAATGTGTTTTTCTCTATAAACGCCAACATGACTGCAGTCATTACTGAAGCTTTCTTTGATCATATTATTTGAGTAATTAGGAAGAAATCTATTATAGGGAAATACTGCTGTGTCACATTTAAATGATATTTCAGAAATACACAAATAAACTGTAGCTCTCGTCACAACACAAAACGGATCGTGGTTCTTACTGGCATTTATTTGTTTCTTCTCCCATTCACACCGTGAGAACTGCCGGCACAAACATACAAATACGGTTCCCAACAAAGAAACAATGTCACGTATTATAAACATAAACAAAATGCATCGTTCACACACAGAAAAATACCTCATTAGCCGCTTGCTGTGAGAGAGGTTCTTGACGTTTTGAGCCACGCTTAGCAGTATAGTTTCAATTAATCTGCCGCGGCAGCACACAGGTAATGAACATTAATTGGTTCCGGGCCAAAACACCACAGCACCGATAAGCAAAATTAAATACATCATGAAATGAACCCATCTTACAACACACATATGAATTTGCTTAAATAACATAATCTAAATTATTCAAGAAATGAAGTGAAATTGTATTTTTAACATAAATTCAACAAAGCTGCTTGTTAATTTAATATTACCAATCAGTTTGTTCTTTGTTTATGTCATTTTATGGTTGGTCGTTATTTTGCGCACTTTGGTTTGTGACACATTAAGTTTGTTCAACAGTTGTACCGTGCATGTTCGTTAATTACATTAGTATTTTCATTTTATTTAAAGATGTGAAAACTTTCTGAGACTCATAATGTTTTAGTCCTATATTAATTTATTAGTTTCAACTAAATTATTATGAGACTAACGGTAACCTGGAACAGCTGACCATTTTTGGTATCTCTGAATATCAGAGAGATGTGCGCTGTCTGCTGCCAGATGTCAGGCTTTCAGACCATTGAAACATCGAGAGCCTGTTAGTTGATCAGGTTATGGTTTATAATTATGATACCATGGCTTTATGTCGGCTGTTATCAGGTTATGGTTTATAATTATGATACCATGGCTTTATATCAACTGTTATCAGGTTATGGTTTATAATTATGATACCATGGCTTTATATCGGCTGTTATCAGGTTAGGGTTTATAATTATGATACCATGGCTTTATATCGGCTGTTATCAGGTTATGGTTTATAATTATGATACCATGGCTTTATATCGGCTGTTATCAGGTTAGGGTTTATAATTATGATACCATGGCTTTATATCGGCTGTTATCAGGTTATGGTTTACAATTATGACACCATGGCTTTATATCCGCTGTTCTTTGGCTCAACATGATGTGGCCTGTCATGTCATGGCGTCTCTATATGTGTGGACACATCAGCTGCTGCAGGTTAATATCTCCGGAACGATTTCGATATCACTTTTTAAGCGCAAATAAATTGGCAAGTTATCATGAAAATCCGTCTCACGCACACTTGCGTGCCTGCGTCTGGAAAAGTCATGGAAACAGAACGGATTGCGTTCGATGCTCTATTGAAGGCCGCTGCGTTCTTTACTTCCTTCCTTTTTACCTGAACTTGGACTGAACATCCACAAAGCTTTGGTAAAAAACCTGCTCGGCCTTTTATTGCTGAAAAAGTTGGTGAATCACCGAAGGAAGAAGAAAAACCTCAACCTGAAATGATGCCAGCACCGGGAGAGGAAGACCTGGTCGCACGACTGCCACGTCCAACCGGTGAGTAAAATTAAATTAAAGTTTTTCCTTCATATCAATGATTTATTTCATTAGAAATAACTAATTACCCCAAAATAGGAATATTGTCTGTTATGGCACTTAAAGGAGCCATCACTTTGGGGGACATAAAGGTCGTAAATTCCCCAGAGTTTGGCAACATCATTGGTTTACACTGTAAAGTTTCTGGATGTAGCATAAAGTTGGTCCGCGTTTATTTGAATTCCCGGGAAAAGTGAAGAATGTTATAGCCTAATGGCGGTTTAGGGATTTAAAAAGAATGTTATTTTTTGGTCGAAAACATCTGTTTTGTCCAATTTTGTCTCACAATTTTATAAAACAAAATGGCGACTTAGAGTTTTTTCATAAAATGCTCTGAATGCATTTTTTGTTGTTGTTGGTCACTATGGAAACTATGGAACTATTAAAATAAGCTTTCTGAACAGACGTCAGAACGTCCCGGCGTCAACCAGCTAAGTTTACGTGATAAATTAAATTTCACTTTGTGGTCTCTTTTTATCAAAATACACAATAATTGGATCTGTTATAAGTGAGCAAACAGCTTTTTGTGCCTCCTCTACTCATTTTTGTACTGATGAAAGTCATTATAATTTTGTACATTCACCCGGTTGCCGTGTTTTTTTTTTTTAACTTCCTTAAAACTTGTTTCATCTGGGCGTTATGTTGTTTTTCCCTCCAAAAAAACAAAATGCTTTGGGCTGTTCAAAATGAAGTCCCCTATACTTATGCACTATGTATTCTGTTTGTGTTGAACCAAATAAGTTTTATTTCTAAGGTAAGGCAAGTTTAAGTGTTTTAACTCTGAGGTGATGGTGCATGCTGCATGTCTGGTACTGGCGTTCTCATCTGTGTGTGTGTGTGTGTGTGTGTGTGTGTGTGTGTGTGTGTGTGTGTGTGTGTGTGTGTGTGTGTGTGTGTGTGAGCATGCTGTGTGTGTGTGCGCGTGCTGTGTGTGTGCGTGTGTGTGTGTGTGTGTGTGTGTGTGTGTGTATCAAACCGGTTGCAAAGTCGAGTCTAATGTGAGCTTCCTGCATGAGTTGTTGCCTGTCAGAATGTGAAGGTCACTGGCTGGTGTACTTGTTTATGTGTGTGGGGTTTTTTTCTTCGCTGTTCTCCATGTTTCGTGGTTGTGCTAGAAAAACGTTTCAAATCCTAAGAATCTGCGTTGTTGGTTGGTTTTTTAAGCATATATCCTAGAGAGATGCAGTTCTCAATTTAATCTGCTTCAACCACATAAACATACGCACACACACACTTCTGATAAACCACTATTTACATGTGGTGTGTCAGCACATCCTTTAAAGAGAAGTACTAAAATGTTTGCAATTCAACTTTCTGTCTCGCAGGTCGTGGCCACATCGGAGAGCGTCCTGCAGCTGAGGAATACCCCGAGCTGCCCCGCATCAGGGATGAAGATGACGGTAACAGTATCGCTAGCCATGTGTCCTCAGATGATGGGAATGTGCAGAGAGGTCCTGTTGGTGTAGTTTATAATGATGATGAGACTGTGCTGGCGAGAGGTGTTATTGGTTTAGTTTCTGATGATGATGACGTCACTGTCTTCCCTTTTTGGTTGGATTATTATACCGATTATTTTGCCGAGTATTATCAGGTTTGGGATTATGTTGATGATGTTGATGAGGCAGAGGACTCTGATACAGATAGCTGTACCAGTGAGGGCACACTGTACTTGTACTCTGAGGGAGAAGCTTGGTTTGATCTAGAGGAAAGCGATGTAGAGGATACAGATATCTGCACTAGTGAGGAATCGGTGTACTCGTCCTCTGAGGGAAAATTTTATTGGTCTGATCCTGAGGAAAGCGATGCGGAGGACTCCGATTGTTCCGCTTCTCGCCCTGGCACCTCCAGAAAGAGGAGCAGGGAGGAAAGCCAAGAATCGCAGCCCGATGCCAAGAGGCCGAGGAAGAGTTGTGAGGAGAGCTTTGGAGAGGAGCAGTTCTCTCCAAAGCCACCTCCCTCAACCTCTGGCCTCAGCTTCCCACAGAGTCTAGGCTGGGATGTTAAGAGGGCGAGATGGGATGACAGCAGCGACTCAGACTAAAGTTGTCATCCAGCGCCTTTCTTTACTGCTTGCTAAATTTTGTTTTCTTAAACTTTAGTAGGTAACATTTGAGTCTAGCTGGACTGGTAATGCCTTAGGTAGCGTATTGCACCAGGGTCTTTCTTTATCCGGTCGCTAGATTTTGCTCTTTTAAACTTTAGGAGGTAACTGGAGT
The DNA here is from genome assembly GCF_027942865.1 of Odontesthes bonariensis. NCBI lineage: Eukaryota > Metazoa > Chordata > Actinopteri > Atheriniformes > Atherinopsidae > Odontesthes > Odontesthes bonariensis. Next base: position 11,482,126 of record NC_134525.1, read on the forward strand.
CTAGCTGGACTGGTAATGCCTTAGGTAGCTTATTGCACCAGGGTCTTTCTTTATCCGGTCGCTAGATTTTGTTCTTTTAAACTTTAGGAGGTAACTGGAGTCTAGCTGGACTGGTAATGCCTTAGGTAGCTTATTGCACCAGGGTCTTTCTTTATCCGGTCGCTAGATTTTGTTCTTTTAAACTTTAGGAGGTAACTGGAGTCTAGCTGGACTGGTAATGCCTTAGGTAGCGTATTGCACCAGGGTCTTTCTTTATCCGGTCGCTAGATTTTGTTCTTTTAAACTTTAGGAGGTAACTGGAGTCTAGCTGGACTGGTAATGCCTTAGGTAGCTTATTGCACCAGGGTCTTTCTTTATCCGGTCGCTAGATTTTGTTCTTTTAAACTTTAGGAGGTAACTGGAGTCTAGCTGGACTGGTAATGCCTTAGGTAGCGTATTGCACCAGGGTCTTTCTTTATCCGGTCGCTAGATTTTGTTCTTTTAAACTTTAGGAGGTAACTGGAGTCTAGCTGGACTGGTAATGCCTTAGGTAGCGTCTTGCACCAGGGTCTTTCTTTGTCCGGTCGCTAGATTTTGGAAGACAATATTTTAGAGCGGTGTTTTACATTGGGCAGGGCTGGCACAGCCTGCGGTAGCATCTTGCACCCGGCCGATGTAATGCTGTAATACTAAATGTTATGAGAATGTCGTGTGTGTAGTAGGAAGAGGACTCAAATGCAGGGCACAGAAGGCAGGCATGGCAAACAAAGTGAGCTTTAACTATAACTGGTCTGAGCTAATGAAGACGTCCAGGAATGTATAAAAACCACAGGAATAAGAAATATCATGTGTAGGTTGTTATTCAGGGGCTAACCTAATGTGTATTTATTCAAAAATGTTGAATTTCTGATACATATTGACCATTTACTGATAGCTTTAGATTTATTTGACCCGTGGATCGGTTATCAAATGTTGCGTTCACTTGTCGGGGGAGACCTCAAAGAGATAAATGACAGCTAGCGAGAGAGTGAGAGACGGGGGGGCAGTGTGTCAGGAGAAAGAGCGGGTCATCCACTAATCAAAGAGTTGGTAGTTTGATCCCCACATCCTCAAGTTCAGAGGTTGAAGTGTCCTTGGGCAAGGCACCCAAACTCTGGTGTTGATGTTGGGTTAGAGTCAGACAACGCGTCAGGGGACGAGTGGAAATACTGAGGGATGTAAAAGATTACGTATGGTTTATAAAACTTGTGTTCTGTTATAAGGTGGAATCATCATAATACGTAACGGTGTCGTGCTCACCTGGTAGTTTTCGCTTTGACTGAGTGGTTGCTGCATGTCAGAGAGAAAGAGGGGGACGCACTGAACTCACCTTTGGAATTTTTTCAGGCCAAAGATAGCACTGTGAGCGAGTGTGTTGTGGAGTGTTACAAACCGGTTTATCTGCAGGACTCGGCTTTGTAATTCATTTGCAAACTAGATATAATAGTAAGCATTCTCTTCACTGCTACCTGTGTCATGTCACAGTCATATAAGTACAGGAAGCTGGAACTGTCTTCACAGGCTAAGTTTCAGGAGGGGGTCCCTCCTTCTGATCCAGGCCTGATTCAAATCAAAGTACTTTATTAATCCTGCGAGGGGAAGTTAAAGGATTTCCCCTCGCAGGATTAATAAAGTGTCCACCTCTGATGTTCCTCTTTTGTGTGAACACATGTCACGCTGGCCTGAGCCTCTGTGGCTTCCTGCTGATGGCAAAGAAACAACAACTCTGACACCAACGGAGGACAAACTGGAACACCTGAGCTACCGCAGGTAACATATTGTGCAAAACAGGTGAGTGCATGATTCCGTCTGACTGATGAACCAAATCTACAGAAATCACTGTGTGCTGGCTCACACATGTTGAGTGCTTGTGCAGTTTTTCCTTCCTTTTCCTGCTGTGTTTTACCGAGGTGATCAAGGATGAGAGAAGACTCCAGCGCAGGTCCTAAGGAGAAAGACTGTGGACCCGACACTACCGTTATGCACCCAGGGTTTCCGTGACGACGAGGAGCTCCCAGCCGGATGAGAGAAGCTGATGTTAAAAAAAAAAAGCAATAAAGGAGGACTTGGGGTAGGTCCTTTTTAGTGTCACAAAGTCGTGATTAGTTAAAAGGCCCATTATATACTGCAGTTAGAGGATATTAGCTGATATTATAGAAAAAAGTAAAGAAACAAGCTGCTATTTTAAAAACAAAAGATGACAAAAATATCACAAAGTTATGCTTAAGTTTAAATCAGGACTTTCTTTCTGTCTTCCTTGTAGCACCTCACAGTGGACATGGACCAGTCCCAGGAAGCTCCAGCAGCACAGCCGTCCCCTGAACACACTCCAGCACCACATCTGCTCCCAGACACCGGACTATGGATCGGCCCCAGCTGAAACGATGAAAAGCATCCCACACCGAGCCGTACAGATGAAGCCGTCTCCGTGTGTGAAGCTCCTCACAGACACACAGAGAAGAAGATCTGCTCACCTACACCTGCAGAATTAACACAGTCCAGACAAGACGCAGACAGTTGGGACTGAAAGACAACCAGTGGGACAGTGTTGTTCCTTAAAGACATTATTCGTAAAGGATGTGTTTAAAAAAATGTTTGCATTTACATTTTACATGCTGCTTTGGTGCTGGAATCAATAAAAATGAACAGTTTTTACACTTACCCTCTCCTCTGCTGAATGAAACACCAAACAATAACTTTGCCTCAGAGAACGACCATCTTCTGATGCAACGCTCTTAAAAGCAGACCCGACAAAGCTTTCTGCAGTCTGTGTCAGACACATAAGGAATATTTTACTAATCTGAATTCTAAATGATCAGCTATAACATTTGATTTAGTCTTTCTTTGACTCATAGCCTCATTCCACAGATATGACAGAACAAACATGGGAGGCAGTTTACAGTAGATATCATCCTGTTGGTAGAATGCCTTTAAAACTCAGAAGAAGCTTTTTTTCTACTAATGTGCATCAAATTAAATTGTATCATCCAAGAGTCTGTAATTTAACAGGTTTTTCTTCAGGTTTCCTTAACAATGACCTGACATCACAGCTTTTTCAGCTGCATCATGTGGAAATATTTCAGGTTTTTTTTTTGCCAGAGGGCTGGCTCGGACTAATGAATTTATCTGGAAAAACTCACAGTACTGAGGAGGATGTTGTTTAAAACTCCTTAAACCAGCCATCTTCTTTTCTGGATATTTGTTATAATAATAGTAATAATAAAAAAAAAACATTTAAAAAAGAAAGAAAAAATATCTGAAAGGGTTTTAAAGGTTCTCCTGGTTTACCTGGATGTGTATGCTCATTGTCCCAGTGCAGAAGCAACTGAATAATAGTGGTACCCTCTAAAACACAACGGCATGGGTCTCTGGAAGTTAGAGATGTGGGCTGAAAAATGCGCTTCTCATCACTGCCGAAGCTGCCGCCAGCTTTTAGTAACTTAAGACAAAGTTACTCATCATTTACACATCATTTCTGCTACCACTGCAGACACATCTGAAACTTCCAACTGAATACTCAATTTGTTACAGCTGTGACAGTAAGGGTGATATTGTGAACACAACAGTGTTAACTGGACATGTAAAACTCCAGTAGACTCGATTACTGTAACGCTCTTTTAACTGGACTTCCCAAAAAGAGCATTAAACATCTGCAGCTCATCCAGAACGCTGCTGCTGGAGTTTTAACCCGGACTAAGAGATCTGAAGACATCACAGCAGCTTTAAAATCTTTACTCTGGCTTCCAGTCAGTCACAGAATAGATTTTAAAAGCCTGCTGATGGTTTACAATCTGTGATCTGTTCAGAGAATATAAAGCCAGCAGAGCTCTTAGATCCAAGGACTCAGGTCAGCTGGTCCAGTCCAGAGTCCAGACTAAACATGGAGAAGCAGCATTTAGCTGTTATGCTGCAAACAAGTGGAACAAACTGCCAGTGGAGATTAAACTTTCACCAAGTGTAGACATTTTTAAATCCAGGTTAAAAACATTTATTTTCATGCATGCATCTATGCATGAAATCTGCACAATATCTTTTAATTTATCTGGACTGTTGCTCGTTTTTAAATTAATTTAAATTATTTTAATTAGGGATGCACCAATACCGATACTGGTATCGGACAAATAATATTCTAATATACTCGTACTTGTTAAAGTTAAAGGGGAACTGCGGTATTTTCAACATTAAGCCTCTTTTCTGAGTCGTCTGCAATGTTTTAGAACCCCCCTCACCGCTTTTTAGATGTTTACTGCTGTCTCCGGTATTTGCCTAATTTTGATTCTTCTCAACCTGCTTCAGAATGGCAAGACATGTACATGTAATGTCCAAAAAGGTCCGTAAAAGCACAATTAAACGTCCGTTTTCAAAATAATCAACTCACCGGAGTGGTTACTGGTGTGCACTGGTAATCCATATCAAATTTCGTTGCGAAAAGTTGCTTCTGTCGTGTTTTATTTGGCAGCTCGTTCATGCTCGCACTATTTTCTTAGTGGTGGCGGAGTAATATCAACAAACATCCAGTACAAAATGTCAAATGTCAGGCGGATCGGTGCGGTGTCCGCTGTGATGCCCGTCGTAGTGAAGAAGCTGAGCCAGAAGGCGAAGCTCTCGATTTACCGGTCAATCTATGTCAATCTACATCGTCTATGGTCACGAGCTGTGGGTAGTGACCGAGAGAATGAGATCGCGAATCCAAGCGGCCGAAATGAGTTTCCTCCGCAGGGTGTCTGGGCTCTCCCTTATTGGGCTCGGTGTTGGTCCAAGTTCTGGAAACATTCGTCTGTGAAATATTTTACACAAATCTCTTCGGTTCTGTCGTCACAGTCCCAGAAAAAACTAAATCTGTCCACTGGCTCTTTAGCAGTTCTGATACAGGAGCTCTAAACAGATTTTTTACATCCATGTACAGATCAATGAGCTGGCCAAAGAGCTGTGGGCGGGGAAAGGCAGTTTTGGCATAGCCATATATGGGCTCTGGGGGGAAATAACCTTGATGTCATAAGGTCTATCATCATTTATACTGGAATATATTTTTCTTTTAAATGGACACAACATCACACATTTCTTCTGTTTCAGAATAATGAGCAGGAACTACTTGTCCAAAAATGATGAGCTGCGTGAGGGGGACTCCATGATGTCGAACAACAAGCAATGGATGGATATGTTTTAGGTGCTCAAGACATTTGTCAGGATGTGTGCCATATGAGCAGAAGGCGTGCACACTGATCACACAATAAAATCTCCTCATCTCTCCCTGCAGGATGACGGCAACTTTGTTATCTACGGTTGGAAGCCTGTGTGGGCTACAGACACTAACGGATCAGATGTGGTCCGTCTGTGCATGCAGCCAGACTGCAACCTGGTCATGTACAACCATAATGACACACCCATGTGGAGCACAGACACTAACATGTCTACAGAATGTAAGATGTGTCGTCTTCAGCTGACTAATAAAGGCAAACTGGAGCTTTACCGGGAGGGCGAAAAAAAGTGGAGCTCTGCCAACTCGAAGTGATGGCCTAACACGGCGTTACAAATGTCTCTGACCTCTCTGCATTTTAAAGTAATCTTTGCAGTTCTCTGGAGCTTGATTCTATGGTCAGATTTGAGAAGAAAATAAATAAAACATTTAAGTTTTCTGTCTAATATCACACATTGTCTTTGGTGCTTTGTTAAGACATAAAAACTGTCTGAATTTAACACTTACCCCATTTTATTTTAGAATTCAGTCAATGTTGGAGGCATCATCGGTGGAGTGTTTGCAGCAGCAGCAGCAGTCGGTCTGTTGATCTTCTGGAAAAAGCGAAAAGGTAAAACAATGATCCAAATTTTCAATGTGTATGTTTGTCTTATGATGTTAACTGGCAGTTATCTGTAAATCTGACTCCACATCAAATTCAATTTTACATAAGGGGAAATAAAGTGGATCCATGACAGACTTTAAGTATAAAAAGTTAAAAATGCTTGTGTAGATCTAACATTAGAGCTGGGCTACACACCAAACAAAGCAGCATGGGGCGATTTCTTTCAGGATGGAGTTATATCATTTTCACCATTTAGTAGATTCAGGATGATCAGAAAACACTTTAACAAGAATCTGATGAGCTCACAGATAATGTTGGAACATAAAGTATCTGTAAGAAATTACATCTTTCTGAGGATGAGGGAAGGTAACAAGTTTGAACCTCTGAAATATCTGTCACTTGTCAGTAAATTAATTAATAATTGAATGAATTAATAGATAAATAAATAGATAATCTTTGGGTTTCCAGAGAACCTTCAATTGTCTGTTCCTTCACAAAGTTAGAGCCATCATTGTTGCTGTGGTTGTAGCCTTACTGATCATAACAATAATGAAATAACATCCTGTGTTGACTTTTGTTTGTTGATTGTGTTGATGATATTGTCTTTTGGATTCAGGTCAACAAGACAACAACCGAAGGTCAAACAATGAAGAAATTAGTAACATGTAAGTAATTTTATTTAGTTTTTTAGATGCTTTTAAATATTCATCCATCCATCCATCCATCCATCATCTTCCGCTGGTCCGGGGATCGGGTCGCGGGGGCAGCAGCTTGAGCAAAGAGACCCAGACGTCCCTGTCCCCGGCCACTTCCTCCAGCTCTTCTGGGGGGACCCCGAGGCGTTCCCAGGCCAGCCGAGAGACATAGTCTCTCCAACGTGTCCTGGGTCTTCCCCGGGGCCTCCTCCCAGTGGGACGGGCCCGGAACACCTCACCGGGGAGGCGTCCAGGAGGCATCCTAACCAGATGCCCGAGCCACCTCATCTGACTCCTCTCGATGCGGAAGAGCAGCGGTTCTACTCCGAGCCCCCCCCGGATGACCGAGCTTCTCACCCTATCTCTAAGGGAGAGCCCAGACACCCTGCGGAGGAAACTCATTTCGGCCGCTTGTATTCGCGATCTCGTTCTTTCGGTCACTTCCCACAGCTCGTGACCATAGGTGAGGGTAGGAACATAGATTGACCGGTAAATCGAGAGCTTCGCCTTCTGGCTCAGCTCCTTCTTCACCACGACGGGCCGGTGCAGAGCCCGCATCACTGCAGACGCCGCACCGATCCGTCTGTCAATCTCCTGCTCCATTCGTCCCTCACTCGTGAACAAGACCCCGAGATACTTGAACTCCTCCACTTGGGGAAGGATCTCATTCCCGACCCGGAGAGGGCATTCCACCCTTTTCCGGCCGAAGACCATGGTCTCGGATTTGGAGGCGCTGATTCTCATCCCAGCCGCTTCACATTCGGCTGCGAACCGCTCCAGTGAGAGCTGAAGGTCACGGCCTGAGGACGCCAACAGAACCACATCGTCCGCAAAGAGCAGAGACCCGATTCTGAGGTCGCCAAACCGGACCCCCTCAACGCCCTGGCTGCGCCTAGAAATTCTGTCCATAAAAATTATGAACAGAATCGGTGACAAAGGGCAGCCCTGACGGAGTCCAACCCTCACAGGAAACATGTCCGACTTACTGCCGGCAATGCGGCAGTAAATTAAATATTCATTTTAGCATATAATTTGTGTCTCGCTCTATCCTTTTCTATTTCAATTCTTGAATCAATATTTTCCTCTCTGTTGAAATCTAGCCCTGATTAAAGTCCCAGTTGCAAAGTCAATCTCAGCTGAAATATGTCAGGCTGACTGAAAGTAGAGCTCATGAAAACATGAACGAACTGACATTATTCTATCTTGTAATGTGGAAATTTTGTATGTTTTTGTTAACAGACGCATGGAGGTCCAAGGTGCTGATGAAGGACTGATTTCTGACTTCTGCCGTGTCTCATCAGATGACAACCAGATGTCCTCTCCGTCCTCTCCGTTGCAGTTTAGTGAAGCTGACAGTGCAGTATGATTGTAATATAATTGTGAACATTATATTCATGAAGTATTTTCTTTTTTATTGATTTTTCTTAGTTTTTTATTAGCAAAGAACAATTTCTTTTTTGTAATATAAGTTATAAAGAAAACAACAAATTGAAAAGCTCACAGATGCCCCCTGGTGTTCAATATTAGTCAATGCATCTGTTTTTAGACTGAACAACTGTAGGAGATGCTGATGTTAAAAGATTTTCTTCCGTTCAAATGATACAGTAAAGTAAAGATTAGGCTCTTCTTAAATTTTACAAGTGCAATTAATTGAGCTTAACTGGAATGTTTTGCAATTGGTTCCACCTCAGGTCATTGACCCGAACCAACTGCAGATACAAAAAAGTGTTTACAAACCGTATATGAAGCTATCCTGCTGCTGTAAGTAAATGTGATTTCTTATATCAGATTAATAGACATTTCTAGCACAGCTTTGTTAATCTGAAGGATTTTAAAACTGAAGTATTTACCATTTCAAGATGTTGAAGTCGGAATATGAATGTAATGATTCATGAAGTTCACTGTGATGTTTTATCTATTATTGCTTAATGCTGTCTTTTCCAGACTCTTTTTTTTTTATTTTTATTTTAAATTGACTGTTTGAGGTCTATAAATAAAGTGCTTAAAAAAATGAATCGACTGTTTGCTCTTTGATATTAAATCGTTGAATCATCATTTAGGACCTGTGCCATGTGTATTGCATGTTCACACACACACACACACACACACACACACACACACACACACACACACACACACACACAAACACACACATTCATTAGCCCAGTAGCATACTCACTAAGCAGTTGTTGTGTTGTCCTGTGGTTTGAGGTCATCTGTATCCACAGTTGTATTATATGTGATTGCTGCTGCTTGTGTTTTTTTTTCTTTTTTGTTTGTTTGTTTGTGTGTTTGTTCTCTGCTTGTCTGCTTACAGGTGCTCCTGGTGGCTCTAAGGCTGGATTCCCCGCAAAAGCCGTGGATTCTCTTCTGTTTTGTTTTTACAGATGTAGCAGCTGGTTGTTTCTTCCGATCTCCGTTCCGTTCTTTTTCTTTGCTCTCCCTCTCTCTCTGTCCCCCGGTCCGGTTTGGTACTGTCACATGTTAAGTATTGTAACAAAAATAAATAAATAAGGAGTTGATGGGCATCAAGGGTAGCTTTACATTCATAAAGCTTCCCTTGGCATAGCAAATGTGTTTGGCATAAACGGTATTCAGATTACAATTCTGCTGCCATAATGCTGGACAGGACAAGGGGTTGAAAAAAAAAAACTCTTTGAAAATAGCACACTGGTTGCAGGCACACTTTTTTTTGCCCATCATCACATTTGGTGTAGTAGCCTTAAATCACTTGATCTTTGATGATTGATATTAAGTATCGGTCGGTTGAAATGATCAACCTTTTAAGCTGAACATATTTGCCTTTTCGTTCTATTTCATACATGTTCTTTAACCTGTTCTTAGATCTGGCTCTGGGCTTTGGTTTGGCTTACATTTTAGATTCCTTCTAGTTACTTTGGGTTTAGGATGAACCAATAAATGTAATAACCAGATATTATGAAGGAATGTTAGGATCTTTTTTTGAAAAAAAATTATGTCCACAATAGGGACACTATGCTGCTAACCAAAAACGTGATGTCCATGTATGTGGACGAAATGTCGTAGGAGGTTATTAAAGTGCATCATTTTTGTCACCAAATATGATGTACTGGAGTAGATTTCAAACACTGGTTTTGTCAGCGTTTGTCTTGATGACATTTTACTCATAAAATGATATTCATCGCAGGCCAAAATGATACCAAAGCACCGTGAGAACCAGCTTTTCTTGATGTCAAACACTGCGCACAAGAACAAGAGAACTACAAGCATAAATGAGGTATAAGAAAGAAGTCTGGGAGTATTCTTCTCTGTCATTATTCACCTGCCACTTGTGAAAAGGATTTCTCTTGAAACCGTCCAGTTTTCATTCTGCTTTTGGGTCCAGAATTCAGAGGAACTGGTTTCAAAAAAGAACTGAGACATTAAAAATGACCTGAAAGAAGGAAAGTGACAGTTTACTGGCTGTTGGGCTCTGTCTGTTTGTTGTTGTCAATCACTGCTTCCTGAAAGTTATAGTTGCTTCTTTAAAAGATCAGCTGGTATCACTGCGCCCCCTACTGGACAGAAGCCACAGAAGACAGAACACTTTACGACCAATTGCTTTATTTTCTAAAAAAAGAAAAACTATTTTGGGATTTCTGGAAATCTTCCAGCTATCCACTAAAATCTTAAATGATCAAATGATTCACAGTCAAGTTCTGAGAGAAAGAAAAAGATGTATGTGTTTAAAAACTCATCTAAATAGATTAATAGAAGAAGCGTAACATGCAACTACAGATGTTCTGTTTTTATGTTAATGCCTTCATATTACAGAGATTAACTGTTACAAACATCAATTCATATAATGTAATGAATAAAATGAATAAATAAACAGCAAATAAACTATCTAAAAAAATATAACAGTAAGAACATAAACTTTATACAGACTCCTCAAATAAAAAAAGCAGAAAGCAACAAGTAGGCCAACAGCCTACTTTAATAATCAGTTTAGCTTCATTCCACTGACAGTGGGACAGTGATAAAAGAAAAGATTACTTTTTTATTTCATTCAGTTTTATTTAAGTCGCACCAAATTAAAACAACTATCATCACAAGAAACCTGAAAGACACGGTCCAGTTTAAGCAATAAAACCTACTTCTTTCAAATCCAAAATAGACAAAGTCATCTGATGCCAGTTTTAAAAGAAGCTGCCTTGGTAAGGAAAGCAACAGATTGCATTAAATCTGTTCTCTGATCCAATCACCCATCCTGAGTGTGCTCAAGGCGACTAAGGAGAGAAAAAAACTCCCTTTGAACAAGAAGAAACCTCCATCAGAACCAGAACCAGGAAGAGCGGCCATCTGCCTCGACCAGCTGGGGGTTAGGAGGACAACAACCGCCATGACACCAGACCAGAGAAACACAGGTTAATGACAGCAATAATGTCACATGTACATGGAGAGTACAGAGAGCAGAGGGAGGAGAGGTGCATCATGGGAGCTCCCCCAGCAGTCTGGGCCTATAGCAGCTTAACTATGGGATGTTTCCCACTATGGAAGGCTCTGCCTCCCAAACTGCCAGCTGGTTTCACAGAGAGGGGCCTGATAACTGAAGGCTCTGCCTCCCAAACTGCCGGCTGGTTCCACAGAGAGGGGCCTGATAACTGAAGGCTCTGCCTCCCAAACTGGCGGCTGGTTCCACAGAGAGGGGCCAGATAACTGAAGGCTCTGCCTCCCAAACTGGCAGCTGGTTCCACAGAGAGGGGCCTGATAACTGAAGGCTCTGCCTCCCAAACTGGCGGCTGGTTCCACAGAGAGGGGCCTGATAACTGAAGGCTCTGCCTCCCAAACTGCCAGCTGGTTCCACAGAGAGGGGCCTGATAACTGAAGGCTCTGCCTCCCAAACTGCCAGCTGGTTCCACAGAGAGGGGCCTGATAACTGAAGGCTCTGCCTCCCAAACTGGCGGCTGGTTCCACAGAGAGGGGCCTGATAACTGAAGGTTCTGCCTCCCAAACTGCCAGCTGGTTCCACAGAGAGGGGCCTGATAACTGAAGGTTCTGCCTCCCAAACTGCCAGCTGGTTCCACAGAGAAGGGCCTGATAACTGAAGGCTCTGCCTCCCAAACTGCCAGCTGGTTCCACAGAGAGGGGCCTGATAACTGAAGGCTCTGCCTCCCAAACTGCCAGCTGGTTCCACAGAGAGGGGCCTGATAACTGAAGGCTCTGCCTCCCAAACTGCCAGCTTATTCCACAGAGAGGGGCCTGATAACTGAAGGCTCTGCCTCCCGTTCTACTTTTAGAAACTCTGGGAACCTCAAGTGAACCTGCAGTCTGAGAGCAAAGTGCTCTTTTAGGAAAATATCCAACTATGAGATCTTTAAGATATGATGGAGCCCGGTGATTAAGAGCTTTAAATGTGAGGAGAAGAATCTTAAATTCTATTCTGAATTTAACAGGGAGCCAATGAAGAGAAGCTAAAACTGGAGAAATATGATCTCTCCTGTTAGTTCTCATCAGAACTCTGGCTGCAGCATTTTGGATCAGCTGGAGGGTTTTCAGCTCAATCATTTTTATAACTCTGAGACAAGATGTTCCTGAAATTGGTTTGTAACCAACTGATTGGATCCATCTGGCTTTGTGAATAAGATTTGCTGAGTGTAATCTAAACAGAGTGGATATCTATGCTATGCTGTGCATTAATATTACCTTGTGCAAGCACGTATAAGATGAAAGAATCGGTTCAAGCACAGAACCCTGCAGCTCATAACTCTATGAATGACTCTGGTGTGAGGACTCTAGTTTCTTTCATCCTTTAAGGTTCAAACTGGTCTGTTTTGTCCTGACTGAAATCTCTAATCCCAATACACTGCAAGATAAACACGGTTGGTTTGTATTCCTTCAGTCCATGGTGCAGAGGTTAACTCATCTTCAGCTCTGTTCTCATCTATTGTCCATATCATGTTAATCTATCCAAACTCACAATCATTTAAAGCTACCTCACCTCAGGAGTGTGCAGTGTCTTCACTGGAGTTTTGCTGTAACTGTTGTGGAAAGTTACGTAGTGGAGTTCTGTTGACCTAAAATGTAAAAGCACAGCTTCAAAACAACATCGTTTTAAAGAGCGACTTCAGGTTATCACAGCAGGCTTCGTTGCTTCTTTGGCTCTTCTCATTTCAGTGAGCTCCACTCCATTCAGGCTGACACACAATGAAATGATCTTTTCGCAAAGTCATCGTTGAAATCAATCACATAAATTAATTCATTATAAATCCAATGATCACTAAATGAGTGAGGAAACAAAGTAAAGGTCCCAAGAATCTTTCTGTTTTTAGCTTTAATTTGTGTTTGTGATGTTTTTTGTCGACTTCTGATGAGCCAAGACGACAGTGACATTAACACACACACAGGAAACATTATAATGCGAGTAAACATAGATTTTAGACAAGTTTTTTACCTGATCTGTTGTACAATACCAGGGCAACCAGTGTTGCTGCTGCTGCGACAGCTGCTGCGAACAAAACAACTGCAATCACTCCACCTCGTCCCCTCTGTTTCTCAACGGGGTTTGGACTACACACTTTGTTGCCTGAATTTTCAGAAACGGAAAAAGTGTCTCAGCATACTTTTCTTTAAATGATATTTTCAGTTAAAACGATATTTCAGATAACTGAGATTCTTGCAAACGGTTCTTGAGGTGAATACGGGTGGATGCCTCTAAAACTGGTCGCTCACTTTGTGGCTCGGTGTGGAAACAATCAACTCATCCTCAACATGAACAGAAATAAAAGAGATTATTGTGGATTTCAGGAAGACCAGGAGTAAACCAAACACCGTCTCAATCCAAGGAGAAGAGGTGGAGGTGGTTGATGAACACTTTGGAGTTTATCTGGACAGCAGACTAAACTGGAAATACACCAAGGCTGTGTTTGGTTGACACCTGCCGTGTAGTTTTCGGATTACTCCACTGTTCTGTCGCTCATATCCACAGCTGACTGTAGTCAGTTATACAGTTCATGCTCTCTGGTGGTCTCTGCCAGATTGTCCATGTTGCTTGTGACTGTTCCTTGTTTACTTCTTGTGTTATTCTTTGACCTTATCTTATACTCAGTTGTTTCATTGTGGCTTGCTCGTGTTAGAATTGTTTTCTTCCAGATGTTTGACCCTAACTCTGGTTTTAGATTCTACCAAACCCTCACTTGAGACGTTTGCCTTGTGGACGTGTATGATGCTGTGCTTCGAAATAACTAGTTTAATAAATCAGACTTAAAGTACAGAAAACTGTGTGTTTTAGTCTAAAGTACTGTTGAATGAAAGTCAAAAGTTGCACGGAATGCTATTTAAACTCGTAGTTACTATCCACCGCTGCTTACTCCTTTTCTTGAAAGTAGCTCTCCTGCTGCTTGTTCTGGTGCTGACGGTGCAGCTGTAGATCAGATCCGTATCACTGTCTGAAAGTATCAGAGAGCTGCTGATGTTGTAAAGCTGCTGTTCAGTCTGCTGGACGGAGGCTGTGTCCTGGAGCTTCATGTTGGATGGAGGGCTGGTGGACCAGGTGAGCTCAGGTTCGGGGTAGATCCAGTTAGAGCTGCAGGTGATCCTGTTTCCTACCTGATCGATGCTGACTTCACTGACTGAAGCTGCAAAGCAAACAAACAAAGCTCGTCAAGAACACCAAAGGAAACAGCAACATAAATTCAACACAGCTCAACAAAGACGTGTCTGTAAAAACATTTCTATAAAAGATCTACAACCATCTACTTTGAAGGCAACAAATGAGGACTTGTGTCCATTTGCGGTGCTGGTGTAACACTGATATCTGCCTTCATCCTGAACCTTCACCCCTGTCAGCTGCAGTGAGCCGTTCCCTTTGGAGATCTCATCCTGAAACAGTGATGTTCTCTTTATGAAGAGCGGGCTCTGGGATTGCAGCTGGTCCTGATTGTTGTAGAAAGAGTGGACATAAAGTTGTTCTTCTTTCATCTGAATCCAGTGGATGACGACGTCAGCACCGTGGAAGCTGCACGGTAAGACGCAGCTCTCGTTGAAAACACAGGACACCTCAGTGTCTGAAACATCAAATAAAGACACATCATTACAGTTCAGAAAAACACATATATATTATATGTATATAGATATTACATCCTTATTTTGATCTCTCCGACAGTAACTCCCTGCTTCTCCTGCTATTTTGCTCTAAGGATCAAACCATCAGAAAAAACTATTGAAGTGTAGACGGATGAAGCTGCAGCAGCTAAATGCATAAATGCATCTTATAAAAGCCCAATACAGAAAATTGATTTAACTCTGATAAGCACAGAGAACATTAAAATGCTTTTTGTTTTTCACAAACAAGGAAATGTTGTCAGGAGTTTGAAGACTTGGTTTTCTGACGCTTTTCTGTGGCTTGTTTTCATGACGTGAGTGAGAAGGAATGTTTCCAGACAGGTTAAACGAGATTCCAGTTCTGACATTTTTTAATCTTAAGAAGTGATTTATTCTTCCTTTTTCTACTCAGTCAAGATTTGATTTCCGGTCATATCATTCTATACATATCCCACCTCAATTGTATATATTTCTTTATTTTCTTTCTTTTTTACTTGTCTCTGCTATGTTAACTTTTATTTAATGCTCTGTGGCGCTGTTACACCAGGTCAAATTCCTGTGTACGTTGTAGATTTGGCGAATAAAGAGATTCTGACCAGGAGACGCTCTCACTTTTGACTTCACGTGTATCATGTAGATTTATTAACTTATTAGTTTGTTGTGTTTGAAATGAGTTTTCATGTCGGTGTAACTAAAACTTTTCTGAGTGTCCATCAAAAGAACACAAATTCATGCTGTGCCTCCAAATATAGATTTAACACTTGCACAGTTTGTCCAAATATTCCACATGAGTGCAACAGAATTCTAAACAAACTTACACCCAGTAAATCCCTGTTTGATTTATGATGCAGATGTTGAAACATTTAGAAATGAAAGCTCAGTTTTTAAAAAGACTTGTTGACATTCCTCAGACTTTTACAGTTTTAATGACAGAGATGAGCTCAAATGAAATTCGTTCCTCTCTGAATACAGTTTTGATTTCGTCATTTTTGTTTAACACACATTTGCTTCCTTATTTTTCAAACATACTTTGTATTGACGCTGGAATAAGACGAAGCTGAATGTGCAGTAAACGTTTGACTCACCTCCGTTTGAAAGACTCGAAGGAAAAGCCAGGACCACCAAAAACACGACACACTTCATCTCAGTCATTGTTGCTTTGGGATGTTTTCTGCTTGCTGCTGCTGTAATATACAATAAAAGACCAGGAAGTAAGAAGGAGATGTGACAGAGTAAAGAATCTGATCTAACTGGTGTTGTTTACTTTTACTTCATATGAAGGCTGCACCCATGAATCATCCTTAATGAAGATATTTCAAATGCTTTTGTGTGGCAGTCAGTTTTTCTTCCCTCCACTAAACGGTGTCGAACACAAACACGAGAATATCAAACAGCATTAATTGTTTCTAATCTTCTTCTGCTCTGACAGACTTTACATAACCTGCACTGAACTGCTGAGGAGGAATACTGTGAATAAGCCACAACTTGAGACAGAATAAAATCAACAAAAATCTTTAAAAACAAATGTTGGTCAACAATTCAGGTTTTGTCTTCATTCTGCAACATTTGAAAATAAAGAGGTTAAATCATGTAAGTCTCTTTGGATAGAAGCTGTACAAGATCAGTCATTAAGGTCATGGCAGTCCTAAGTTTTTGTCCTAAGAATTTGGATTCTGTCCAAGTTCATGAAGATGTTTCACCTCTGAAAGTTTCCTTCGTTCTGTCTGATTGGTGAAGAGTTTCAGGTGATACCATCCATCATACCTCAGAGGACATTGTTGGGTGTTTTCTATCACCCAAATTAAAGAATGACAGCAAATGTGTTTTTCTCTATAAACGCCAACATGACTGCAGTCATTACTGAAGCTTTCTTTGATCATATTATTTGAGTAATTAGGAAGAAATCTATTATAGGGAAATACTGCTGTGTCACATTTAAATGATATTTCAGAAATACACAAATAAACTGTAGCTCTCGTTACAACACAAACACGGATCGTGGTTCTTACTGGCATTTATTTGTTTCTTCTCCCATTCACACCGTGAGAACTGCCGGCAGAAACATACAAATACGGTTCCCAACAAAGAAACAATGTCACGTATTATAAACATAAACAAAATGCATCGTTCACACACAGAAAAACACCTCATTAGCCGCTTGCTGTGAGAGAGGTTCTTGACGTTTTGAGCCACGGTTAGCAGTATAGTTTCAATTAATCTGCCGCGGCAGCACACAGGTAATGAACATTAATTGGTTCCGGGCCAAAACACCACAGCACCGATAAGCAAAATTAAATACATCATGAAATGAACCCATCTTACAACAAACATATGAATTTGCTTAAATAACATAATCTAAATTATTCAAGAAATGAAGTGAAATTTTATTTTTAACATAAATTCAACAAAGCTGCTTGTTAATTTAATATTACCAATCAGTTTGTTCTTTGTTTATGTCATTTTATGGTTGGTCGTTATTTTGCGCACTTTGGTTTGTGACACATTAAGTTTGTTCAACAGTTGTACCGTGCATGTTCGTTAATTACATTAGTATTTTCATTTTATTTAAAGATGTGAAAACTTTCTGAGACTCATAATGTTTTAGTCCTATATTAATTTATTAGTTTCAACTAAATTATTATGAGACTAACGGTAACCTGGAACAGCTGACCATTTTTGGTATCTCTGAATATCAGAGAGATGTGCGCTGTCTGCTGCCAGATGTCAGGCTTTCAGACCATTGCAACATCGAGAGCCTGTTAGTTGATCAGGTTATGGTTTATAATTATGATACCATGGCTTTATATCGGCTGTTATCAGGTTATGGTTTATAATTATGATACCATGGCTTTATATCGGCTGTTATCAGGTTATGGTTTATAATTATGATACCATGGCTTTATATCGGCTGTTATCAGGTTATGGTTTATAATTATGATACCATGGCTTTATATCGGCTGTTCTTTGGCTCAACATGATGTGGCCTGTCATGTCATGGCGTCTCTATATGTGTGGACACATCAGCTGCTGCAGGTTAATATCTCCTGAACGATTTCGATATCACTTTTTAAGCGCAAATAAATTGGCAAGTTATCATGAAAATCCGTCTCACGCACACTTGCGTGCCTGCGTCTGGAAAAGTCATGGAAACAGAACGGATTGCGTTCGATGCTCTATTGAAGGCCGCTGCGTTCTTTACTTCCTTCCTTTTTACCTGAACTTGGACTGAACATCCACAAAGCTTTGGTAAAAAACCTGCTCGGCCTTTTATTGCTGAAAAAGTTGGTGAATCACCGAAGGAAGAAGAAAAACCTCAACCTGAAATGATGCCAGCACCGGGAGAGGAAGACCTGGTCGCAAGACTGCCACATCCAACCGGTGAGTAAAGTTAAATTAATGTTTTTCCTTCATATCAATGATTTATTTCATTAGAAATAACTAATTACCCCAAAATAGGAATATTGTCTGTTATGGCACTTAAAGGAGCCATCACTTTTGGGGACATAAAGGTCGTAAATTCCCCAGAGTTTGGCAACATCATTGGTTTACACTGTAAAGTTTCTGGATGTAGCATAAAGTTGGTCCGCGTTTATTTGAATTCCCGGGAAAAGTGAAGAATGTTATAGCCTAATGGCGGTTTAGTGATTTAAAAAGAATGTTATTTTTTGGTCGAAAGCATCTGTTTTGTCCAATTTTGTCTCACAATTTTAGAAAACAAAATGGCGACTTAGAGTTTTTTCATAAAATGCTCTGAATGCATTTTTTGTTGTTGTTGGTCACTATGGAAACTATGGAACTATTAAAATAAGCTTTCTGAACAGACGTCAGAACGTCCCGGCGTCAACCAGCTGAGTTTACGTGATAAATTAAATTTCACTTTGTGTCTGTTTTTATCAAAATACACAATAATTGGATCTGTTATAAGTGAGCAAACAGCTTTTTGTGCCTCCTCTACTCATTTTTGTACTGATGAAAGTCATTATAATTTTGTACATTCACCCGGTTGCCGTGTTTTTTTTTTTTTAACTTCCTTAAAACTTGTTTTATCTGGGTGTTATGTTGTTTTTCCCTCCACAAAACAAAATGCTTTGGGTTGTTCAAAATGAAGTCCCCTATACTTATGCACTATGTATTCTGTTTGTGTTGAACCAAATAAGTTTTATTTCTAAGGTAAGGCAAGTTTAAGTGTTTTAACTCTGAGGTGATGGTGCATGCTGCATGTCTGGTACTGGCGTTCTCATCTGTGTGTGTGTAAGTGTGTGTGTGTGTGTGTGTGTGTGCGCGTGCTGTGTGTGTGTGTGTGCATGCTGTGTGTGTGTGTGTGCATGCTGTGTGTGTGTGTGCATGCTGTGTGTGTGTGTGTGTGCATGCTGTGTGTGTGTGTGTATGCTGTGTGTGTGTGTGTGTGTGTGTGTGTGTGTGTGTGTGTGTGTGTGTGTGCATGCTGTGTGTGTGTGTGTGTGTGTGTCAAACCGGTTGCAAAGTCGAGTCTTATGTGAGCTTCCTGCATGAGTTGTTGCCTGTCAGAATGTGAAGGTCACTGGCTGGTGTACTTGTTTATGTGTGTGGGGTTTTTTTCTTCGCTGTTCTCCATATTTCGTGGTTGTGCTTGAAAAACGTTTCAAATCCTAAGAATCTGCGTTGTTGGTTGGTTTTTTTAAGCGTATATCCTAGAAAGATGCAGTTCTCAATTTAATCTGCTTCAACCACATAAACATACGCACACACACACTTCTGATAAACCACTATTTACATGTGGTGTGTCAGCACATCCTTTAAAGAGAAGTACTAAAATGTTTGCAATTCAACTTTCTTTCTCACAGGTCGTGGCCACATCGGAGAGCGTCCTGCAGCTGAGGAATACCCCGAGCTGCCCCGCATCAGGGATGAAGATGACGGTAACAGTATCGCTAGCCATGTGTCCTCAGATGATGAGAATGTGCAGAGAGGTCCTGTTGGTGTAGTTTATAATGATGATGAGACTGTGCTGGCGAGAGGTGTTATTGGTTTAGTTTCTGATGATGATGACGTCACTGTCTTCCCTTTTTGGTTGGATTATTATACCGATTATTTTGCCGAGTATTATCAGGTTTGGGATTATGTTGATGATGTTGATGAGGCAGAGGACTCTGATACAGATAGCTGTACCAGTGAGGGCACACTGTACTTGTACTCTGAGGGAGAAGCTTGGTTTGATCTAGAGGAAAGCGATGTAGAGGATACAGATATCTGCACTAGTGAGGAATCGGTGTACTCGTCCTCTGAGGGAAAATTTTATTGGTCTGATCCTGAGGAAAGCGATGCGGAGGACTCCGATTGTTCCGCTTCTCGCCCTGGCACCTCCAGAAAGAGGAGCAGGGAGGAAAGCCAAGAATCGCAGCCCGATGCCAAGAGGCCGAGGAAGAGTTGTGAGGAGAGCTTTGGAGAGGAGCAGTTCTCTCCAAAGCCACCTCCCTCAACCTCTGGCCTCAGCTTCCCACAGAGTCTAGGCTGGGATGTTAAGAGGGCCAGATGGGATGAGGGCAGCGACTCAGACTAAAGTTGTCATCCAGAGCCTTTCTTTACTGCTTACTAAATTTTGTTTTCTTAAACTTTAGTAGGTAACATTTGAGTCTAGCTGGACTGGTAATGCCTTAGGTAGCGTATTGCACCAGGGTCTTTCTTTATCCGGTCGCTAGATTTTGTTCTTTTAAACTTTAGGAGGTAACTGGTGTCTAGCTGGACTGGTAATGCCTTAGGTAGCGTATTGCACCAGGGTCTTTCTTTATCCGGTCGCTAGATTTTGTTCTTTTAAACTTTAGGAGGTAACTGGAGTCTAGCTGGACTGGTAATGCCTTAGGTAGCGTCTTGCACCAGGGTCTTTCTTTATCCGGTCGCTAGATTTTGTTCTTTTAAACTTTAGGAGGTAACTGGAGTCTAGCTGGACTGGTAATGCCTTAGGTAGCATATTGCACCAGGGTCTTTCTTTATCCAGTCGCTAGATTTTGGAAGACAATATTTTAGAGCGGTGTTTTACATTGGGCAGGGCTGGCACAGCCTGTGGTAGCGTCTTGCACCCGGCCGATGTAATGCTGTAATACTAAATGTTATGAGAATGTCGTGTGTGTAGTAGGAAGAGGACTCAAATGCAGGGCACAGAAGGCAGGCATGGCAAACAAAGTGAGCTTTAACTATAACTGGTCTGAGCTAATGAAGACGTCCAGGAATGTATAAAAACCACAGGAATAAGAAATATCATGTGTAGGTTGTTATTCAGGGGCTAACCTAATGTGTATTTATTCAAAAATGTAGAATTTCTGATACATATTGACCATTTACTGATAGCTTTAGATTTATTTGACCCGTGGATCGGTTATCAAATGTTGCGTTCACTTGTCGGGGGAGACCTCAAAGAGATAAATGACAGCTAGCGAGAGAGTGAGAGACGGGGGGGCAGTGTGTCAGGAGAAAGAGCGGGTCATCCACTAATCAAAGAGTTGGTAGTTTGATCCCCACATCCTCAAGTTCAGAGGTTGAAGTGTCCTTGGGCAAGGCACCCAAACTCTGGTGTTGATGTTGGGTTAGAGTCAGACAACGCGTCAGGGGACGAGTGGAAATACTGAGGGATGTAAAAGATTACGTATGGTTTATAAAACTTGTGTTCTGTTATAAGGTGGAATCATCATAATACGTAACGGTGTCGTGGTCACCTGGTAGTTTTCGCTTTGACTGAGTGGTTGCTGCATGTCAGAGAGAAAGAGGGGGACGCACTGAACTCACCTTTGGAATTTTTTCAGGCCAAAGATAGCACTGTGAGCGAGTGTGTTGTGGAGTGTTACAAACCGGTTTATCTGCAGGACTCGGCTTTGTAATTCATTTGCAAACTAGATATAATAGTAAGCATTCTCTTCACTGCTACCTGAGTCATGTCACAGTCATATAAGTACAGGAAGCTGGAACTGTCTTCACAGGCTAAGTTTCAGGAGGGGGTCCCTCCTTCTGATCCAGGCCTGATTCAAATCAAAGTACTTTATTAATCCTGCGAGGGGAAGTTAAAGGATTTCCCCTCGCAGGATTAATAAAGTGTCCACCTCTGATGTTCCTCTTTTGTGTGAACACATGTCACGCTGGCCTGAGCCTCTGTGGCTTCCTGCTGATGGCAAAGAAACAACAACTCTGACACCAACGGAGGACAAACTGGAACACCTGAGCTACCGCAGGTAACATATTGTGCAAAACAGGTGAGTGCATGATTCCGTCTGACTGATGAATGAAATCTACAGAAATCACTGTGTGCTGGCTCACACATGTTGAGTGCTTGTGCAGTTTTTCCTTCCTTTTCCTGCTGTGTTTTACCGAGGTGATCATGGATGAGAGAAGACTCCAGCGCAGGTCCGAAGGAGAAAGACTGTGGACCCGACACTACCGTTATGCACCCAGGGTTTCCGTGACGACGAGGAGCTCCCAGCCGGATGAGAGAAGCTGATGTTAAAAAAAAAAAGAAATAAAGGAGGACTTGGGGTAGGTCCTTTTTAGTGTCACAAAGTCGTGATTAGTTAAAAGGCACATTATATACTGCAGTTAGAGGATATTAGCTGATATTATAGAAAAAAGTAAAGAAACAAGCTGCTATTTTAAAAACAAAAGATGACAAAAATATCACAAAGTTATGCTTAAGCTTAAATCAGGACTTTCTTTCTGTCTTCCTTGTAGCACCTCACAGTGGACATGGACCAGTCCCAGGAAGCTCCAGCAGCACAGCCGTCCCCTGAACACACTCCAGCACCAAATCTGCTCCCAGACACCGGACTATGGATCGGCCCCAGCTGAAACGATGAAAAGCATCCCACACCGAGCCGTACAGATGAAGCCGTCTCCGTGTGTGAAGCTCCTCACAGACACACAGAGAAGAAGATCTGCTCACCTACACCTGCAGAATTAACACAGTCCAGACAAGACGCAGACAGTTGGGACTGAAAGACAACCAGTGGGACAGTGTTGTTCCTTAAAGACATTTATCGTAAATGATGCGTTTAAAAAAATGTTTGCATTTACATTTTACATGCTGCTTTGGTGCTGGAATCAATAAAAATGAACAGTTTTTACACTTACCCTCTCCTCTGCTGAATGAAACACCAAACAATAACTTTGCCTCAGAGAACAACCATCTTCTGATGCAACGCTCTTAAAAGCAGACCCGACAAAGCTTTCTGCAGTCTGTGTCAGACACATAAGGAATATTTTACTAATCTGAATTCTAAATGATCAGCTATAACATTTGATTTAGTCTTTCTTTGACTCATAGCCTCATTCCACAGATATGACAGAACAAACATGGGAGGCAGTTTACAGTAGATATCATCCTGTTGGTAGAATGCCTTTAAAACTCAGAAGAAGCTTTTTTTCTACTAATGTGCATCAAATTAAATTGTATCATCCAAGAGTCTGTAATTTAACAGGTTTTTCTTCAGGTTTCCTTAACAATGACATGACATCACAGCTCTTTCAGCTGCATCATGTGGAAATATTTCAGGTTTTTTTGCCAGAGGGCTGGCTCGGACTAATGAATTTATCTGGAAAAACTCACAGTACTGAGGAGGATGTTGTTTAAAACTCCTTAAACCAGCCATCTTCCTTTCTGGATATTTGTTATAATAATAGTAATAATAATAAAAAAAACATTTAAAAAAGAAAGAAAAAATATCTGAAAGGGTTTTAAAGGTTCTCCTGGTTTACCTGGATGTGTATGCTCATTGTCCCAGTGCAGAAGCAACTGAATAATAGTGGTACCCTCTAAAACACAACGGCATGGGTCTCTGGAAGTTAGAGATATGGGCTGAAAAATGCGCTTCTCATCACTGCCGAAGCTGCCGCCAGCTTTTAGTAACTTAAGACAAAGTTACTCATCATTTACACATCATTTCTGCTACCACTGCAGACACATCTGAAACTTCCAACTGAATACTCAATTTGTTACAGCTGTGACAGTAAGGGTGATATTGTGAACACAATAGTGTTAACTGGACATGTAAAACTCCAGTAGACTCGATTACTGTAACGCTCTTTTAACTGGACTTCCCAAAAAGAGCATTAAACATC
Organism: Odontesthes bonariensis; assembly: GCF_027942865.1. Lineage (NCBI taxonomy): Eukaryota > Metazoa > Chordata > Actinopteri > Atheriniformes > Atherinopsidae > Odontesthes > Odontesthes bonariensis. Next base: position 11,505,779 of record NC_134525.1, read on the forward strand.
TGCAGCTCATCCAGAACGCTGCTGCTGGAGTTTTAACCCGGACTAAGAGATCTGAAGACATCACACCAGTTTTAAAATCTTTACTCTGGCTTCCAGTCAGTCACAGAATAGATTTTAAAAGCCTGCTGATGGTTTACAAATCCCAGAACGGTTTAGGGCCAAAATACATCTGTGATCTGTTCAGAGAATATAAAGCCAGCAGAGCTCTTAGATCCAAGGACTCAGGTCAGCAGGTCCAGTCCAGAGTCCAGACTAAACATGGAGAAGCAGCATTTAGCTGTTATGCTGCAAACAAGTGGAACAAACTGCCAGTGGAGATTAAACTTTCACCAAATGGAGACTTTTTTAAATCCAGGTCAAAAACATTTCTTTTCTCGTGTGTCTATGCAATCTGCACGATATCTTTGAACTTATCTGGACTGTTGCTCGTTTTTAAATTCATTTAAATTATTTTAATTAGGGATGCACCGATACTGGTATCGGGTATCGGGCCGATACCATGAACCGATACCAATTTATTGCACGAAGACCGCGATCAGAGGGTGGCTTGTCATTTTTGTTGTACTTTTTTAGATTGGCGGCTAGGGGAGATACCGACCTAATCAGGAACAGTGTGGTTAGGCTTGTGCAGTGGTTTATTGCAATGTACAACAACACAACAATTATTATTTTTTAATTGATCATATTAGTACTTTCCATGTACTCATTTCATAATACAGAGGAAAACTCTATTCCTAAAAAAAATATTTTAAAAAAAAGAGAACCCATATTTCGCTGTTAACGCAGTTGCGCAGGTGGGAATTATGAGACTGTGACACATCAAAGGCTGATGGACAACATTAAAACAGGGAAACAATAGGTTAACAAATTAACCCCGGTTCTCTGAAACATTAGTGAGGTATCTCACTATGGGACACGCCCCCTGCGCTTGTCCCCAGAAGCAATTTTCCACTACGCCAGTCCTGACTGTTCAGCTTCTTTCTTTTTTATTTTCATTTTGGACCATCCAAAACAAAAACCTGTATGAAATATAATTAAATATGGGCTTAATTATTCAGCATGATATAAATTCTTTCAAGCACACTTTATGATTTGTGAAACCTTTCTTTGCCCCAAAATTCACTGAGGTCCTCGCCTCTCCATGTTCATCTTTATGGACCTAGTTTAGGGTGATCAGAATCCAAAAAAAGCATTGAAATGGCCCTGTTCTGCATTTTCACAAATCAGAAAAAGGTTTCACAAATCCCAGACAAGGTTTTAATGAATATACAGCCTCTTTAGAATAATTCTATCCAGATTTGAGCAGTATAACTAATGTAGTTTCCATACAGGCCCTAGTTTAGGGCGATCAAAATGCAAAAAATGCAGTGAAATGGCCCTTTATGCCCATCCCTTTAATTTGCGAATCGGAGGCTGGCGAATCGGATGCCAACTTCAGCGTCGTCTGTCTTCTCTGCTTAGCCATTTATCATTCTACTTTAAAGTAACTCTGGAAAATTGGGGGGTGTAACCACTGTCATAAAACAAATCTCTGTTTGCAGCAGGGCTGGAAAACAAAGTTGTAAACTGCGGTATCTCAGTTAGTCTCAGCTAGCCTCAGCCCGGGAATGTGCAAAAGAGGAGTCGGTGTGCTCGAAAATGAGTCGGAAGTACATTGTTTCAAGGTTCACAAACTTTTCGAGTGTTGCTTTAAAGCCTCAGAGGGGAAAATTTGGGTTATTATGAAATACCTTGAATTACTCTGACAATATATACATTTTTATATGTTTGAATTGTTTCTCCTATGCTTTGTTTCTCTTCCCTTTGTGTGTTTTGTTTACATATTACCTCTATTTGAACCTGCTAATAACCAAGTGATCAAAGCACAAAAGGTTTTATAATAATAATAACTAGTTTTCTACATGCAAATGATGGGACTCACATCTTAATGGGTTTTCTCATGTTTCAGGAAATGAAGACAACAAGGTTGGAGCACTGCAAAAAACTCAGCTACAACAGCGGAGCCCCAACACTTCTGGCTGTGTCTACTGCCTAAAAGCACCGTTCTTAAACACATTTAGCTTCATTACACTATATCACACTAGCTGCAAAAGTCCACCCTCGTCAAGCTTTGTGATTATTGTCATTTTAGCTGCAGAATGCTTCCATCCCCAGTTCAGCTTCTCCTGTGCTCTGATATATTTGTTACTTCTGTATTCTTTACGTTACTGTATCACAGACTCAATGAAAGTGCAATAAAAGAGATAAAAACTCAACCGGGTCAGATATGATTCGCTGGAATTTCATCCACAACAATACAACACTGTATGCTGCACTCACAGCCAAACTGTTCTCTTTATATGTCTCTGCAAGCTGGACTCTTTTTATCTAATATCTGTCCCCTGAGCAAACCTCACATCTGCAGGAATTACGTGGGTGGGGTTTTACCCAAGATGATAAAACATGCACAGCTATGATTATTAACATCTTTTTCTGTAAAGGTACATATTGTAAATAAGATACTTGTCATATTACAACGTAAAAAGACAAAGAAACAAACTCTTCCATAGATATGCCTTTCTTGGTTTGAATGTAAATGCTGCTCAGATGACAGTTTAAAGAAATATGACCTTTCCTACTCAGACCCAAAGTGTGCAGAGGGACCACTGGTGGCAATAACTGATTTCTGCATGTCTCTGCACAAATCTGATAACTTTCTGTAGTTTAGTTCAGGGCTGAGGATGTGGGCACCTTGCAGTCTAACAGTCTAAAAATAACAGATTCTGCAAACCTCAATGACCTGAAACAACGTTGTAAAGAATGAGTGGGGAGAAAATTCCTCCACAACCGTGTGAGAGACCGATAACATCAAACAGAAAATTATTACTTTAAGCTATAGATGCTAAATGGTTAGCCTATTATGTGGTTACTTGTTTTTTTTACACACTGCATCTGCATTCTGTCTAAGTTCTCGTTAATTAGACGATCACATGGTGTAATGTGTCATGGCAGGATAAGTCACAACACGTCACATGGAATTCTTTTCACTTGTATGTAAAAGGAAGAAATTCGAGGAAAGTTCCTGATCTTATAATCTATTTGTGGTGATGATGGCTGAAACATATAGATCAGGACAAAAGGGGGGGGCACTCTTCTCTCTGAGCCCTTCTTGCTCCACCTCCAGCTTAGGTATGTAAAGATATGAATTCACTCTTGTTTTCTACTCTTTGCCTGATCTTTGTCTGACTGCAGGGGTGTGACCTCCAAACCTGTAAGTATGGCACACATTTAAACCAATAGACCATTTTACACTTTTAATGTAGCGTTGTTGCTAGATCATTTCTTTTGGACACAACATCGCACATTTCTTCTGTTTCAGAATAATGAGCAGGAACTACTTGTCCAAAAATGATGAGCTGCGTGAGGGGGACTCCATGATGTCGAACAACAAGCAATGGATGGATATGTTTTAGGTGCTCAAGACATTTGTCAGGATGTGTGCCATATGAGCAGAAGGCGTGCACACTGATCACACAATAAAATCTCCTCATCTCTCCCTGCAGGATGACGGCAACTTTGTTATGTACGGTTGGAAGCCTGTGTGGGCTACAGACACTAACGGATTAGATGTGGTCCGTCTGTGCATGCAGCCAGACTGCAACCTGGTCATGTACAACCATAATGACACACCCATGTGGAGCACAGACACTAACATGTCTACAGAATGTAAGATGTGTCGTCTTCAGCTGACTAATAAAGGCAAACTGGAGCTTTACCGGGAGGGCGAAAAAAAGTGGAGCTCTGCCAACTCGAAGTGATGGCCTAACACGGCGTTACAAATGTCTCTGACCTCTCTGCATTTTAAAGTAATCTTTGCAGTTCTCTGGAGCTTGATTCTATGGTCAGATTTGAGAAGAAAATAAATAAAACATTTAAGTTTTCTGTCTAATATCACACATTGTCTTTGGTGCATTGTTAAGACATAAAAACTGTCTGAATTTAACATTTACCCCATTTTATTTTAGAAATCAGAATGTATCAGAAAGTAACTCCCTGATTTTCGTGCTGTTTTGTTTTCAGGATCAAACCATCAGTAAAAACTGTTGAAGTGTGGACGGATGAAGCTGCAGCAGCTCTGCATGAATGTTTTTAGAGCACAAGCTGGTTCAGCACCAGTGGAGTTGGTGAGGTGGTGTGTCTGCTCACAGCCCAAACATACTCAGAGACAAAGCCCACCTGAGGCACAGCCTGTTCACCCTGCTGTCATATGGAGAGTGATCAATGCCGGTTTGGCAATGGTATTATCCGGGACCTATCCCGACCCAAACCATCGACCTAGGCTGCTTGGCCCATGGGGAAAATAGTTGTAACTAATTTTTGTCACTTATCTTATTCTTGCATTAATATCAATTCAACTGTAGTCTGCATAAATTCACCATTGGAACGCAGCCGCCTGCTGCATCACAGCAGATTAAATAGGTTCTACCATGTAAGGGAATTCTCTCCTCCCAAATGGTTCAGATGGTTTGGCCCATGGCTCGTCTTTTAAATAACAATGGCGCGACACAGAGCGCGTCAGTGATGGAGGGTAGAAAGAGGCCAGGTGGAACAGAGAGGGCTAAGCTCAAAAAAAGACAGATGGCAGCCAAGTGTGCCAAATTGACAGATATCTTCTCAAGACAAGCTGGTAGGTTACTGAGAGATATGGATAATAGGCCTGGTTGTGAATTTGATCAAATAGGCTATAACGTGGCGAACGTTTGCAATGCCAACTCAACTGTTATCTGACAGCTTTTGTTGTTAAATATGTAAAATCTCACAATTTATATGATTTAAAAGTGTATTCCTATATTCAAAGAAGAACCGAACAATTTCTTTACATTCCAGTTCTGATGAATAATTGCTTAACGCTTTACCACACTTTATCTCCTCATCAACTGTAGCCCACATTCCCACAGGCGCGCACATGTGGTTACTAACGCAATATTAAATAGGGGCGATCACATTTGTTGTTTGATATTTGTTATTAAATGCATCTCAAACATGCAATTAAAATAAATATAATTATTTAGAAGGGCTGTATGCAAATATTGTTCATGGTTCGCATGCGCAGGGACAGGGGCAGTATGGCAGGGCAGGGGCAGCGCGAGCACGTTGGGGTGTTTAGTTGCCTTTTTTAATTACTGGAGAGTCTGCACGCGCGTTCTATCCGCGGGAATCAGCATCATGTTTCATGTTCAAGCCTTCCCCTCCTATTTATTATAATGTGAGCTGAGCCCGCTCACGCCCGTGCAAGGAATAGACTGTTCTAGTTTCAAGTTGCAATGAGCACTTATCCGGACACCGCGCGGGCACGACGCTTTGATGTGAAAAGAAGAATCTGTTTTCTTGTTGATTTCTATCCATTTCGGACTGAACACGAATGTTTTTTGTTTGTTTTATCTTTTTTCATGGACTCAAATTCCTCCTCCATATCAGTGGCCTGAATTTGAATTAAAGGGACACTATGTAATAAATTAAGTCATTTATTAGCTCAAATCAACATATTCATTCATAAGTTAGTTCTCATTGGTGTAAAATGATCTCTGTCAACAATCTCACTTATCCTCATGAGTGAAGAATAACTTGTCTGTATCTACATAGAGCAGGTAAGCTCTATGGAGGCTGCCATGTCCTTCCGCTCTATGAAAAATGACGAAGTGCCGAGAGGGACATAAAGCACTTCGAATCGCGATTTCCCCACCAGGCCTGCAAGCGGAAATGACGTCATTGTGACGTCATTTCCGCCAAATGGCTTATTACAGCCGCTAATGCTAAATAGATTTTATTCCTTGGCACATATGTCTTTGTGTTCATTAGCTTTCTTTTTGTAAGTGCATCATCTTCTTCTTTTTATTATTATTTCTATGCTCCCCCTGGATATCTTCTTTTTGGCATTATACTCACATTTGTAAACTGTTATTTTGTTGATTTACTAATAAAGTTTAAAAAAAAAATGCTAAATAGATTTTATCTCGTAAATGATCCCACTAATAATGCATTGATTGTTACCAAACTTCTGCTGTAGTACACATAGGCTCTTAGCTCACAAAACGAGGCATTAGAAAGTTTGTAAGTTTACCGGGAGTTTATTTACCACTGCTAATGCTCCTATTGCTAACACAGGCTAATGCTAATGCTGCGTCAACGTCACTTCCGGTAACTCCCGGAATATGACTAATTGCATTGATTGCACACCAAAGGAGATGTTATGTTATCTGACATGTTATCTGTCATCTGTATTCATAGTGTTGTTGTATGTGTGTCATGTAATTCTTTGTACTGTGTGTCTTGATTTCTTTTTGTTTGTATGGACCTTGAGTCTGAAGCTATAGCTTCTTGAATCTTGACACATTCCGCTTGCCGTAGTTCAAGAAGTTGCAACGCACATTTGAAAACGCGAGGCGCTAGAGAGCAAATTCATTCAACTTTGCAAAATAAAATTGCACCACTAGATGGGGGAAGAAATTACATAGTGTCCCTTTAAATTCCTGGACTGAGAAAATGGCCAACCCCGGCCCTGGAAATGAACTTGAGACTCACCTTCTGTGGAGACTTTTATCAAGCACAGAAACATCATGATCACCGAAAACATGGCAGGATATACTTTATATGTCCATATTCCTGCTACGCTTCATGTGATGGTGCAGCACAGGTCTGAACAGACCGTTTTGTTTCCTGTCAAAGGTAGAGGCGTTTATAATGGTCCGAGACATGCTTGACTTGCATTTGAAACGGGCGTGAAGAGCTCAGTATATCTGCTGCTGATCAAAGATAAAGTTTATAGAAAACATTTATATTTAACTGTTTTATTAAATTTACATTTATATTCCTATAAATGAAAGAGGCAGTTATAATGGTCTGAGAAATGCTACAACCTGCCTAATATTTGGGAGAAACTAGAATTACTTCAGCTGAAAAAGGAACTGAGCTGTCCTGACTGGAGCTGCACAAAACAAAACAAAAGCAGTACATGTTACAAGTCAGCTTTAAAAACTCGGGACTATGTTTAAATGTGTAATTCATACCCAATGACCTGTTTCCAAAGAGTTGACTCTGTGACATGTTAACCTGTGCAGGAACGTGTTAAAATAATAGTTGGGACAAATCTGACAGGTTCTAACTACAACAGAAACAAAATAATGATAAAACAAAGACTACTTTATTCAGACAACACAAAAGAATAAAATGATTATTCTTTTATCATTTAATTTGATGTCTGCAGTATGATTCTGTTTTAAATGTCAGGGTTTGTGAAACTTGTCTTGGGTTTTCTGTTTTCTTGTTTGCATTCTTGAGTTGTGGGTTTAAATTACAATTTATTCTGTTGGTCTTGTCTTAATTTGACTTTTTTGTTTGTAGTTACTCTCATGGTTTCTTGTGATTTTCTAGTCCTTGAGTTCAGTCTTTTCTCTGTAATCATTTCTCAGTCTTTTGTTCTGTGTTCTTTGTTTCGCTTTATGTGTCCCTGTGTTTAGATTTTGTCATAGAATACTGTTTCCCTGTTTGGTTTTCAGTTCCACTTCCAGTCTCCAACTCAATGAACCACAGCTGCAGCCGCTTCCTCATTAGTTACCCTCAGTATCTATACTCCTTTGTTAAACTCACTCTTTGTCAGATCTTTGCTGTTACTATCCTGAAAGTCATTATCTGTGGTCTGTTAGTCTATTTTTGTTCCATTTGGTTTGTTTTTGTTTTCTTGGTTGGAGCTAAATCAGTTTCAAGATTCACACATGCGCAGGACGCTTTACAAGGGTCTGTCGCCTCGAGCAGAAGAAGCAGCTTAAGGTTAAGAAATTCGTTGTCAAATTTCCATTTTCCAACAGCCTGAAGATCGCTGTTCTCCACCACCACCAAACCGTAGCAGCAAAGCTGCTGTACAAAAAAATTTGCGATGCGAATATTCGCACCGCCTTCATGTGGCGATCGTTGCCGCAGGTGTAAATTAAATTCCATCGCCTCAAACCCTGCCTGAAACGCCTCTTTTGCGCGAGTAAAAAACGAGTGAATAGCTCAAGGGGCTTTCCATGGCTGATTGCGTCCTTGTACAAATCCCAAACAAGGTTTTAATGAATCTATAGCCTCTTTAGAATAATTCCATCCAGATTTGAGCTGTGTAAGTAATGTAGTTTCCATACAGGACCCAGTTCAGGGTGATCAGAATAACAAAAAAGCAGTGAAATGGCCCTATTCTGTATTTTCACAAATCAGAAAAAGGTTTCACAAATCCCAAACAAGGTTTTAATGAATCTATAGCCTCTTTAGAATAATTCCATCCAGATTTGATCAGTGTCACTTTTGTAGTTTCCATACAGGACCTTGTTTTTTGCTCGATCAAAATGCAAAAAAAAAAGCAGTGAAATGGCCCTTTATGCCCACCCCTTTAATGCGCGAATCGGATGCGAACTTCAGCGTCGTTTCACTACTCGAAGCTTCATTCAATTCCCTTGGGTGACATCTACTGGCGTAGCGATTGTTGCACCATACGAAGCCCTGCCAATGTGATGCATAGCCTATAATAACACTTATGTGTGTACATATTTTGTAGGTTTGTACATAGGTTTGTAGTACCTCATTAAAGATTGATTAATTTACCTATGAAATAATAATTTGCCCTCTCCGGGTCGGGAATGAGATCCTTCACCAAGTGGAGGAGTTTAAGTATCTCGGGGTCTTGTTCACGAGTGAGGGATGAATGGAACACGAGCTTGACAGACGGATCGGTGCGGCGTCTGCAGTGATGCGGGCTCTGCACCGGCCCGTCGTGGTCAAGGAGCTGAGCCAGAAGGCGAAGCTCTCGATTAGAACCGCTGCTCCTCCGCATCGAGAGGTTAGGATGCCTCCTGGACGCCTGGTGAAACACGTCCCACTGGGAGGAGACCCCGGGGAAGACCCCGGACACGTTGGATCTCTTGCAGGGGAACGCCTCGTGGTCCCCCCCAGAAGAGCTGGAGGAAGTGGCCGGGGACAGGGACGTCTGGGTTTCTCTGCTCAAGCTGCTGCCCCCGCGACCCGACCCCCGAAGAAGCGGAAGTGGAATAATAATTTAAAAACAATGTGAACATTTTTGGCATGTCATTCTTATTTTCTGTGGGAGTGTGCTTGGTGTAATAAAGAGGGTGCTTGTGTTACTTAAGGTGTTTTGATTACAGAAAAGTAGTTTTTGCACAGTAGAAGGGCTCAAACGGTTTCTTTTTTTTTTAGTCAATTTCTCCAGCTTTGGAAAATACTCTGTCACAGGGAACAGAGGAGGCAGGTGTGCTGAAGGAACTGTTTGGGTCGAAATATTCCCACACTTTAGAACGCTTCCTCGATGGTTGCTCCATGAGAGAATAATCTAAAACTCCGAATATCAAAAAACGAGAGCTGTTCGTAACGTAAAATACGTGTAGAACGGGGACATGAACCGGGGCTTCAGCCATCTTGAATACACTGAATCAGAAAATGTTCAAAGCTCCGCACATCAACTCGAAGCAGTCGGCTGACTGAATGAAGCAGTGAAGTGGTTCAAACGTCATCACTGACGTCACATGAAGCAAGTTCCGGCCCACTGCTTCACTATAAATACCCTGTCGAGTTTGAACCGCGTTTCGGAGCTTCGGCGTTGGAGGTAGCATGACTGACAGCAATGAATTCCAGTTGCAAAGGTATCTTACTAAACATACGTTTTTTTGGTTAGCAAGCTGATATGCTGTCAGCTAAACCTGACGCGATTAGTCGCTATTTTTGGGGCATAGAAATAGAGAGTAGAATGGCCAATGAACGCAACGGCCTTTGGAATGGTGGCGTCAACAGACCGCCATCTTGGAACATGTCTAGCGCCGCCGAGCGCTGCATTGAAATTAATGAACATCGAGCGGAACTAAGCAGAAATTGGCGTAAATTGACATATTTGACAGCCGGTGTTTTTTTTTTTTTTTATCCTCGTTCATTACAAATATTAAGCATGTATTTACATAGGTAAATGATATATAAGCCAATGTTGGTCAACATGGCATATATTTCTGCTCATAACATAGGCCTGATTACCATTTCTTTCATTCATACGAACTCCTAAAATGACAGATCAGCTTGGTTAAGCCTAAAATGTTACTGTGCAGTCTTTTGGAAATAAGGCACACCCAGAGGCGCAGCTTGTCAACAGGCAAGGCAGCCAAGGCAAGCCCCGAGCCACTAGGGGGCCCCCGAGAGCTGAGGTGCCAGGGTCTCCGCGGATCCTTAAAAAGTATTAAAAAGTCTCAAGTAAAAAATACGTTTTTTAAGGTCTTAAAATGTCCGATTTTCGAAGAGTGGCATTAAATTTCATCTGGGCGGAATGAAAGAAAGATATGTCTGGAGAGACGTTCGAACTTTTGTGTGTGCGCCAGTACTTCCGGCGAAAACTTCCGGTGATTTGAGCGGTGTCAGGATAGTAACCTGACTCAGGTCATCTGGCTGCGTTCACCAACTACACGCGGGGGCGTTCCCTTTCCTCGACAAAGGTTAGCCGAGAAGAAAGATGATAATATAACGTAGCTAAAAAGACTAGCTTTCTTCAGTAGCCTAATGCTTACCGATTTAGCAAGCCTAGCAGCCTCGTTGCTAATGCTAGCTGCAGTAATTAGTAGTAGTATTTAAATGATATGTCAAAGGTTGTCTAGTTAACATGCCATTCTATAATTCCATAATTGCATTGTTGACTTCGTCAAACTCACATAGAGTTCCACTGTGGGCTATGTTCGCGGAGAACTAGCCCCTCAGAGTGTTTGCGATTGTTGGCAACGTTCGCCGGAAATTTAAGGCTAGTGGAAAATAAAAACCATCATTGTCATTGACGGATTTTTTTCAGCTATGACGGAAAAATTTGAAGGCCGTTCGTCATTTAGACGGATTTGACCATTACCAATAATAAAACAAATAACAATAAAACACACAATTTAAATCATAGGCAAGTTATGACATTTTTCTTACTCTATATAAGTTTTATTGCCGTCACCAACTTTCAATCTGAGCCGCAGCTTTGGTGTTCAGTGGGCCGATGCATTGTAGCCAGCTGCGCGAGGGTGTTCTGATAGCCGCCTGTCTGTAACTTGAGTAAGATGATGAATCATAAAAGTAGCCTACTGGTAACCTCACACCCGACCTGGTGGTGGCGAGCTCGTGCATATTAATTAGCAATTTATTAGCGATTGATTAGCTGTCATCACGTTCAGAGGCTCTTGCCGGCTTCTTATCGTTTCATTGGGAGACATGTTTCCCGACTTCAGAGCTTTGGCTGAAGTGGCGCTGGTCATTCCAGTCTCCAGCGTCGCAGCTGAGCGTGGGTTCAGCCTTCAGAATAAAATTAAAACCTCAATGAGAAGTCGTCTGTCGGAGGCAAGGAAGCAAAATTTAATGACAACCGCCTCGGCAGCAGTCTCAATTGATGCGTTCGATTACACACAAGCGAACTCCCTATTCAAAGAAGGAAGGTTTGAGCTACAACAGGTCAATTGCAGATTACCACTGCAACCATTCTAAGTGGACTGTTCATATTTCACTTCAATTGTTCTAAGTGGACTGTTCGTATTTTCACTACAATTTTCTTCGTTCGACTACGTTATAAAATAACATGTTCATATGCCCAACAGCCGCAATGTTTTTAGCAGCGAAAAAAATGAGTTCACAAGTGACCGAACGTCAATCTCTGAAGAAATGCATAAAGAAAAAAATATTAGATAATACACACTTGTTCGGGGAATTATTTTTTAAATGAAAATAAGTCAATAAAACACGAGTTATTAAAAGCATTAGGATATAGCCTGTATATGTATATTAGCCTACCATTTAAAAGCCTGTATATTACCATTTAAAATAAAATGACGGATAATAATGGACAATGACGGAATTTTTACGACCCTGTCTGTCAAAATGACGGACAGTGAAAAAGTCTAGCACAACCACTGCTTATGAAATTGATATCATGAACAGCTTTACTTGTCACAAAGAATCTTTAAATGAACACAATTATTATTGGATGGCCAGCTACACCCGGTAGATAAAAAGCAACAGGCGAATATCAAGTGCCAACGTAGACAACGTAGTCTTTTTTTTAGTTATTTATTTATTCTTTACATGTATATTTTAAAAATAACAATGTTTCACATGTTTGGAATAAAAAGAGGTTTTATTTCATACACTTTTCGTTGGTGTCAGATGTTTTGGTCACCAACACTGGTCGGTGGGGCCCCCTAGGATTTTTTTTTTGCTTGGGGCCCCCACAGACTCTAGAATCGCCACTGGGCACACTCTTGTCCAATGCTGAATTTATTTAAACAGCGTTTCGTACACTGGCCGAAACGTTACCCTTCTAGTGCAAAACTCAGCTTACAGAATAGCTCCACGGGTATTTATTCACAAACTACGGTGTAAAAAAAAAAAACATACTTAAAGCGATACTCCGAGTCCGGAGTAGATTCAACCTAGGGTCATTTGAACCGTGATATCCAGCCAAGTAGCCCACCCGAAGTTTTTTCTATATTGGCTGAACATCAGCTGGGTTACTGAGTAATCCCGAATAGCTTTGTGATCTACTACTGTAGACAAAAAAGCAAGGCTGCTCAATTTCTCCATTGATACAATAAATTCACAACTCTACAACATAAAAATTCATAAAAAAAACATGTAGAATATAGCATATACTTTGTTGTTTACAGTAGTAGATCAACCCTCATCTTACTTTGAAGCTCCCAGCTCCCAGAAGTGACGTCGACGCAGCTTTAGCAGCAGAGAAGCTATCAGGCTTGTGTTGATAATAATAAACTCCTGGACTATTTTCAAACTTCCAAATGCATCGTTTGGTGAGTACAGACCATATTTGTACTACTGTAGAAGTTTGGTGTCATGGCATGTGATTTTAGTGTGGTAATTTTGGAGATACGGACCAGGATCCATTAACCCTTGTACGAAGCTATTCGGAATAACTCAGTAACTCAGCTGATGTTCAGCTAGTATCGAAAAAACTGCGGGTGGGCTACTTGGCTGGATATCACGGTTCAAATGACCCCAGGGTGAATCTACTCCGGAGTATCGCTTTAAGTCAGCTGTTCTGTCACAAATCGGGCACTTCGCTCAAACAAGATCCTTACCACTTAAATGCTTTCTTGGAGGGCCCGTTATCGTGCTTTAAGTCACGTGAACTCTTACCTGAAGGGCCCGTTCAACAATAAACAAACACACCAACATGATATACCACATGAAAATCATTTTTAATGCGAGATGTTTAAGTAAATTGAACAACAACGGAGGTGTACGGAATGTTGTTATTGACGTGCTGCAACAAGCACTGTTGCAACTAGCATGCCTATGCTAACTTTAAAGTTATTCTTACCGTGTTTTAGCCACTTAAACTCTTTCCTGAAGGGCCAGTTCAACAATAAACAAACACGTCAACATTATATACCACATGAAACCCACTTTTAATGCGAGATGTTAACGTAAATTGTACAGCAGCCGAGGTGTGCGGAATGCTGTTATTGACGATTGACTAGCATGCTAGGATTGGAACCATGTACCAAGATGGCGGCGGTTCTGACGCATGCCCAGAGGCTCGTTGGCCATTCTACTCTCTATTTCTATGTTTTTGGGGGATCACTTTAGCAAGCTAGTAAATGACTTCTGGCATGACTTCATCATGCATGGGTAACATAAACTGTTTTACAGTATCTTGTATTGTGGCTTTCTATTTTGAAGATACAAGGATGTAAGATCAAGAAATAAACAATTTAATTGGTTCATGTTTGTTCAGCTTAAAGATGTTTCTCAAATAATTTTAAGTTTCATAATTTTGTTAACAGGATGTGGAGATTCAACTCTTCTTGCAGCCAGGTATATTATCCACACAAACATCACCACTTTGACTCAGTTTATAGATTGTAATGTTAAAAACTGTAACCGTAGGGGACGTACACTCTTAAATCAAGGATTATGCTAATACCAGCTCTTATCTGGCTAATACCCGAATCAGTGTATAGTTGTTTTGTTTCCTTTAGTTATGACACACACAAAAAAAAAAAACTAGAAGCAATTGAAGCAATCACAAAGTAATAAATATCCTGACTCCATTTTTTTAATTGTTATTTTCTGGGATTGCAGTGGTGACAGTGACTCCATTAAAGTTTTTGTCCGAATACGACCTCTGACCCAGGGTACTGGGCTGACCACAGATGGGGATCCGAATCTGTGTCTCACGGTCACTTCACCCAATACCATCCGTCTGCTTTCAAAAGCAGAACCACAAACCTTTACCTATGATCATGTGGCGGATATGGACACATCTCAGGTTTGAATCATGTAGATATAGTTTTGCAAACAATAGCATGGCTATCGTTAGTGAGAGTAAGTGACTCATTGATTGTAGAAGAACTAACTTATATGAACAAAATGGCTCTCGATGTGTAATCTTGATCTTTCTTTCTACAACAGGACGCTGTATTCAACAGTGTGGCCAAGAATATTGTTGAGTCCTGCATGAATGGATATAATGGTACCATATTTGCTTAGTAAGTGCCTTTTATTTATAGAGGATTAAAATTATTCATAGCATTGTCCCTTATTTGGAGCACCTATTCCATTCCTCATGTGATTCCTCTTTTGCTTCTACAGTGGACAAACGGGTTCAGGGAAAACTTTCACCATGCTTGGTAAGAAATGATTACTGACACTGTATTCTAAAAAAAAAAATCAAAGATCATGAAGTTGCTTGACAATAGTCGCATGTTTTCACTCTCAAGGGCCATCTGAGTTGGATAACTTCACAGACGAACTGAGGGGGGTCATCCCTCGCAGTTTTGAGTACTTGTTTTTTCTCATCAACAGAGAGGTAGAAAGGGTGGGGTTTTGGATTTAATCACTGTGGTGTTATAAACCCATTTTTTAATTTCTTCTTTTGTTTTCATGATTCTGGTGCTTCTTTTTTCTCTCCATCAGTCTCCCAAGTCCAAGAGATTCCTTTGCAAATGTTCATTTATTGAGATATATAATGAACAAATTTATGACCTCCTGGACACAGCCTCAGCCAACCTTTTTCTCCGAGAGAACATCAAGAAAGGTGTTTTTGTCGAGGGAGCTGTGGAAAAGTTTGTGAACTCAGCAGCAGAAGCTCATCAGGTAAATTCTAATCTGTCGAGAGTTATGGAAGGTTATACTAACTGCAATATTTTATTACACTCCTCTATATTCCAGTTTTATTTACTTTGTTCGACAAGTAAAGGAAATTATTTTGTCTCCACTGATCAAAGTCATTGCAGCAACTCATTCAAGAATGTTTTGAGAATTGTAAATAAAAAAAAAATGGAAAAATTTGTATATATTTACAAGTAACATTATTCTGGAAGTTTCTACATTTAGCAAGTTAGTTGGTGACCAGATCTGTGCCCTGCTGGAAAATGTAGAGGGCGGTCAAGAGATTTATGAGAGGCTCACATCTTATATTCAGCAACAATGGACACAAATTCTGCTGAACAGTATCATCAGTTCCCAAAAATTATAGGTATAAAAAGTAAATGTGATGTAACTCAATGGTAAACAGCCTTACCCTCTTTTGTATGTGTTGCTGGCATCAAATTCTTTAGATACTTTTAATCCAGGGAAGACACTGAAAAATCATTTTCTTTGGAACTTTTATTGTTGAATAAAACTTCAAACAATTATACTGTAAAAAATTTGTTTCAGTGTAAAAAAAAAAAAAAAAAAACTTTCCAACTTTTCTGTAAATTGTGCTTGTATGGGACTTAATTAATATTGTTGGGTTAATTTAAGAAATATTTTTGCCAGCCCATTAAAAGAAACCTACTTTAAGACTACATTTGTGGCTGTTTGCAACCATTTAGGTGCTGTCAATGGGCTGGCGTAATCGGCGCGTGGCCTCCACCTCCATGAACCGTGAGTCCTCGAGATCTCACGCAGTGTTCACCATGACTTTGGAGTCCAAAGAGTCCATCAACGAAGTGGTGAACATCAGAATGTCTCAGCTCAACTTGGTTGATCTGGCAGCATCTGAGAGACAGAAAGACACCCCCTCAGAGGGCTCTAGACTCAAGGTAAAGCTTTGTGACTGAATGCTCTTGCACTGTGGTGTGGTATTTGTGATTTTTCTTGTGTGTAACAGCTGCTGTCTGCACTGTTTCCCTTGCAGGAGGCCAGCAGTATCAATCGCTCGCTCATGTGCCTGGGCCAAGTGATCATGGCACTGGTGGACGTGTCTAATGGGAAGACCCGTCACATCTGCTACAGGGATTCTAAACTCACCTTCTTGCTCAGAGTAAGTGTCTGTAGATGGAGGCTGTTTAAGGTGGAGATTGGTTTGGGTATCATTATGAAATATGAACAGAACTGTCATTGTATTAATTTTCCAATACACTGACACGCTCCTCAACATTTTATTTTTTATTTTCAGGATTCTCTTGGAGGAAATGCAAAGACTTGCATTATAGCCAACGTGCACCCTGGTTCAAAGAGTTTCAGAGAAACACTGTCGACTTTGCATTTTGCCCAGAGAGCAAAGTTAATCAAAAATAAGGTATGTGTCATCAAACTGAGCTTCACCTCAATCAAACCCATACATATTCGACAAGACTAGTGATTGTTAAATGATAACTCTGCATTTTGTCATTTGTGTGCAACCATTCTGCCTTTTTTTTTTTTTTTCAGGCTGTCATCAATGAAGACACACAAGGCAATGTGAAGCAGTTACAGGCTGAGGTGAGAAACCTGAAGGAGCAGCTCACTCAGGTGCTGGCATGTCAAGGAGTGGACTATCTGAGAGATGCTGCACCAGGAGGCCCCGAACTCAGCATGGGTAACAATTTGAAGAAAAATACAACATGATGCCATTAAACTTTTGTTAGCCTAGACCCATAAAATGGCCTTCTTTTTTAAAACTCCATTCAAACTAATTAATCTCAGAGTTAAACATGTAGCAGCTAGCGTGGAAGCTAACAGGGGCCCAACGCATCTTAACAACAAGATTCTATATACTGTGTTTTCATGCATGCAACATTCAGATTTCAAATAGGGATATGTTCTGTGTTTGTTGAAATATTGTTGAAAATGTTAATTTTTCTAAAGGATAAAGTATATGCGATTAATTAATTTCAAAGCCTGTAGTTAACTCGATTAAAAATTTTAATCGAGTCACAGCCCTAAATTAGATGATGGACCAGAGGAGTTGACTTTAATCTCGACAGGCAAAATATTATTATTTTTTCTTATGCCTGGCCCTAATACTCTTCCGTACATAGTTTGAAGTTACCCCCCTTGTTTAGTTTAGTTTATTTTATTTGTTTGTCATTCATCAAAAGTTAAAGGGACACTATGTAATAAATTGAGTCATTTATTAGCTCAAATCAACATAGTCATTCATAAGTTAGTCCTCATTGGTGTAAAATGATCTGTCAAAAATCTCACTTATCCTCCTGAGTGAAGAATAACTTGTCTGTATCTACATAGAGCAGGTAAGCTCTGTGGAGGCTGCCATGTCCTTCCGGTCTATGAAAAACGACGAAGTGCCGAGAGGGACATAAAGCACTTCGAATTGCGATTTCCCCACCAGGCCTACAAACGGAAATGACGTCATTGTGACGACATTTCCGCCAAATGGCTTATTACAGCGCTAATGCTAAATAGATTTTATTCCTGGGCACATATGTCTTTGTGTTCATTAGCTTTCTTTTTGTAAGTGCATCATCTTCTTCTTATTATTATTTCTATGCTCCCCCTGGATATCTTCTTTTTGGCATTATACTCACATTTGTAAACTGTTATTTTGTTGATTTACTAATAAAGTTTAAAAAAAAAAATGCTAAATAGATTTTATCTCGTAAATGATCCCACTAATAATGCATTGATTGTTACCAAACTTCTACCGTAGTACACATAGGCTCTTAGCTCACAAAACGAGGCATTAGTAAGTTTGTAAGTTTACCGGGAGTTTATTTACCGCTGCTAATGCTCCTATTGCTAACGCAGACTAATGCTAACGCTGCGTCAACGTCACTTCCGGTAACTCCCGGAATATGACTAATTGCATTGCTTGCACACCAAAGGAGATGTTATGTTATCTGACATGTTATCTGTCATCTGTATTCATAGTGTTGTTGAATGTGTGTTATGTAATCCTTTGTACTGTGTGTCTTGATTTCTTTTTGTTTGTATGGACCTTGAGTCTGAAGCTATAGCTTCTTGAATCTTGACACAATCCGCTTGCCGTAGTTCAAGAAGTTGCAGCGCACATTTGAAAACGTGAGGCGCTAGAGAGCAAATACATTCAACTTTGCAAAATAAAATTGCACCACTAGATGGGGGAAGAAATTACATAGTGTCCCTTTAAAACAAAAACAAGAAACAACAATGCAAATCCTGAATGAAAGGGGGCAGAAAGAAGCGAGTTTATGTTGTCCAGATTATTAGAGATGGAGATAAATTATTACCACAGAATAACTGCTTGGTGTTATTGTTGATTTAAAGGTGACAGTATTTTCTTTATTTTAATCTTTTTAGTGAGAAAAAGAAACAAGAGTAGTGACTTATCGGTAAGGTTATGTACGATTTATCTTTTTCTTTTTTCTTTTTTAAACACACAGAACACCCACCCACCCCGACTGGACCAAAATAATAATAATAATAATAATAATAAGGTTTTAGTAACAGGTAACTATAAATAGATACACCTGAATAAAATTAAGACACAAATAAATGAATAGGATTTCAATGAGGGATAGCATGACTACAGAGCTCTGCATGCCGGGCCAAGTGTGCTATAGTGGTGGCTCAAGCCACAAGACTCTAAAGACTACTGACATCTTCTAGCTTAGTCTATCAGTGTGGTGGAAGTTCTTGAAGATTACTAAAGTATGACAGAAGAGGTTCTCAGACTGACTGAAATTTGTCTAAGCCTCTTATTGCAAATTTAATCTTCTCCAAATGTAAAAATAACATAACATCTTTTAGCCATTGTGCTGCAGTGGGTGGGATATTTGATTTCCAATTAAGTAATATTAGTCTTCGCGCAAGCAAAGAAACAAATGCTGTGATGTTGAGTTGCTTCTTAGTCAAGCTTATGTCCTCATTTGGTACACCGAATAATGCAATCAAGGTTGTAAAGTCCAAGGACACTAGACAGTACGTCAAATATGGCAGACCAGTACCCAGATAGCTTATGGCAAGACCAAAGCATGTGTGTCCGATCTGCCACACCAGCATGACATCTGATACAACTGCTATCGACATTTGGATAAAAGGAGGATATTTTCGCTCTACTCCAATGTAGGCGATGTCCCACCTTAAACTGAATCAGACCCAGTCATTCACAGGAGGTGCTAGTATTCACTCTATTAAAAACTGCAGTCCAAAGCTTTTCTGAGATTTCAGTTCCAAGCTCCTTCTCCCAGCCAGATTTGATCCTGTCCATCTTGGCATTGTCAAGATTCAAGATTCAAAGTTTTATTTGTCACATGCATTGTTGTACACGGTACACCATGCAGTGAAATGACCTTGACCGCCGTCCACAAAATACAAAATATAAACTAGGTAGCAAAGTAACATTAATGGAAGGTTAAAGTAAAATTAAAAATTCCTAAATTAGAATAGTAGAATATCAAATAAAATATATAAGCAAGATTAAAGTACAAAATAAGATTAAAAATATATACATATAGAATAAAATAGAGTAAAGTAACGTAAATATACGTATGTGCACAGGTTAAAGTCATGGGTATGTGCCAAAATGTGCAAAAGAAAATGCAGTTTGTCCTTTGACATGATAAGGTGGCAGTATTGACCAGTATGACATGTTTTGCTTGAACAGAGAGAGATGAGGAGAGCTTCGTGGGTGGTTCCTCCACCAGCTCGTTCTCCAGAGATCCCCTTGCTGGGTCTACAGAATGTCAAAGCTGTCACGCCGCTGGATTTAGGGCGCTTTAAGAGCAAAATGTTTCGCTCTGTGTTGGATAAGATGAAGGCTAAAGAGAACCTCGGCACGCCCAAACAAAACCAGGAGGGCGGCAGAAGGAACACGCTTCAGAAGGAGCCCTCGCTGCAGCTGGACACGCCTTCTCGTATTTTCAGCAGAGACCAGCTCTTCAAGATCTCCTTTAACATCAAGGTTTGGAGGTTTTCCTCATATTTGCAGCACAACATTCCCACTGGGACTTTTATAATCACATGCGTCTTTTTTTCAGGATGCACTCGAAGCTTTGGAAACTCCAGGTGGGAGATCGAAGCCGGTAGAGAGGGTGGA
The DNA here is from genome assembly GCF_027942865.1 of Odontesthes bonariensis. Taxonomy (NCBI): domain Eukaryota; kingdom Metazoa; phylum Chordata; class Actinopteri; order Atheriniformes; family Atherinopsidae; genus Odontesthes; species Odontesthes bonariensis. The sequence continues at coordinate 11,526,051 of NC_134525.1, forward strand.
TACTCCACTTACGGACCTTATCAAGAGGAACATGAAAGTGGCTCTGGCCAACAGCTCACGCACCAAAGTCTCCGAAATGGAAGCGGGGTCTGCGAGCCCCGAGCTTACAAAGACCGCTGAGAAGGAGGTAAACAACCTCTTAGTTACAAAGCTCAGTCATGGTGCCACTGACCAAAGAAATGAATGCATTCAACACTTTCCCCAACAGTCAGACTGTGTGTTCTGTACTACTTAACCTCTGTACAAATCCAGGCATCACCATTTATGTGTTTAGGTGCCACAACAAGAAGCTGGACCCCTGACTGGTGTTGTGATCTGTGTGGGAAAGAAACTGAGCAGAAGGTAGAGTAAATTAAATGCTGTCGCCGCCTCGCTTGGAGCCGACTTCAGGTATTCATACGTTTTTCCAAACGTCTTTAGAAGAATACGTTCACATTTTTAAAGGTTTTCTTCAACAATTCCTTATGCTGCTGCAGATATGAATAAATATTAGGGCTGGGCGAGTTAACTCGTTATTGTCGCGTTAATTATTCGACGCCGATAAATATTTTATCGCGCATTAACAGAGAGAGGGGGAACAACATGCAGCGCAGGGCCGTCTGATGCGGGACTCGAACCGGGGCCAGCTGCATGGGGTGCTTGTACATGGGGCGCCTGCTCAACCCGCTACGCCACGGACCACCCCTGTTTTTTTTATTTATTTTATTATTGTAAAAGTCTGTTGCTCACAGGCTTTTATTTAGTAGAAGTCTGTTGCTGTCTGCTGCGGAACAGGAAAAGAAAGTAATCAGCGGATCCACCAAACATGGAGAAGGGTACGGAACTTTTACTCGGCCATTTTCATTTTAAAGTTCTTCCAGACGGCGGAGTCGACAGAACCAAAGTCATCTGTAAACACTGCCAAGTTGAATCGTCTTCTCAGCGTAGTAGTTCCAGTCTAAAATATCACTTAAAGGCAAAACACACAACTGATAGCAGTAAGTTATTCAAGGAAACAGAGAGTGGAGCGAGGCTTCTACATAAAAACTACAGAAAGATGCTGATGTTAAAAGTGTGTTTGCACAACAAATGTTATGGCACTTTCATATGGCATTTTTGGATTTTGCGTACAAATGCGATTAATCGTGATTAATCAGGGAAATCATGTGATTAATTAGATTAAACATTTTAATCGTTGCCCAGCTCTAATTTTAATACTTACAGGAACTATTGACACATTTCCGGAGTCGACAAACGTGAAAAAACGACCAACGTGTTCATCATACGACTTGAAAAGATGTCCAAATCAGCCTCTTTAAAGGTTTTTCCCTCTTTCATGTGCGTACCACCCGGCCCGAAGGGAAAGAAAAATCTGAAGGAAACATTTATACACAGAAATTAACTGTGAGCCAACATTGCTGCAAAGCAGCCCTAAAAATGTGGATCAATCTTCCTATTTTCACTTTGATGAACATGGCCGAAAATGACCCAAACGTTACACGATCTCTTTCTACAGGTGGACGTGTGACGACACGGTGACGCACTACATCTACCAGGGTCGAGTCAGGGACAACAGCCGCGAATACAGAGGAGTGAAAGAAAGAGGGCTGCATGTGGTCTCCCAGTACTGGCTGCATGCTGTAGGTTTCCCACAACTGTAAACTGAGCCCGAAGTCTAACGCAGACATGGAGCATAATTATTAAAGGGATAGTTCGCCTCTTTTGACATGAAGCTGTATGACATGCCATATTAGGAATATCGTTTATGAACATCTTCTTACCCCCTGCTGCGTCCTGTGGGCAGAGTTCCAGCCTCGTTTTGGCGTTGATGAAGGTAGTCCGGCTAGTTGGCTGGGGTTTAAAAAAAAATTAAGCGTTTTGCTTCTCAGAACAATATGCGTTCAAAAGAGTAATACATTTCAGTATTACTCTTTTATTACAGTCAGACCTCACAATCGCTTGGCGCTATTTCTCTCTACCTTCGTATCACTGCGTGCTGTGTAAACTGTGCAGACCGAGCAGCAAACAGTGTAACAGGCGCGGCAGGCAGTGATACGAAGGGAGAGAAAATAGCGCCAAGCGATGTGAGGTCTGACTTTTTCCTGGAGAACGATTTTGTGATGCAAATGTATTACTCTTTTGAACGCACATTGTAGAAGCTAAGCCAATGCTTTAAGCCACTGAGGTATTTCGATATTAAAACCTAGGTGATGCGCTTGGACCATACCATGACGGATGAATAAGAATCCTGTTGTGTTTGACTTTTAATGCAAACAACTCCATTTAATTTGCAGCTCATGCTCTAAATCGCATATCTCATGGTTACATCCGCACGGAGCACAAAGTGATGCTGCACAGCAGTCAAAAACTGTTTGTTATTCCGGAAACACCTGACGAGCCCCCAAAGATACATGCAATATATAGGCTGGCCTGAGAAGCAAAACGCTTTATTTTCGCGACCCCCCCCCCCCAACTAGCCGGACTACCTTCATCAACGCCAAAACGAGGCTGGAATTCGGCTCATAGGACGCAGCAGGGGGTAAGAAAATGTTCATAAATGATGTTGCTGATATGGGATGTCATACAGCTTCATGTCAGAAGAGGCGAACTATCCCTTTAAGTTAGTTGGCACATGACTTTCCGTGTTTTTCCTTCAATCTGCAGGTAGAAATCACCTCAATCAAGCCTCAACCTTTGCTTAAAACCTCGTTTCATGCATTGTGTCGTTAAGAAGAAACATTCAATTATATTAAGATGCACTTAAATTTATTCTTCTTCTCAACAAAAACAGAAAATAGCAAATGAAAAACAGCTTTGATGTGCTCATTTCAGACAGTTGGCTGTTTAAATGTGTGTTTTCTTCGTGTTAAAGCTCAGTTAAATCTGTGACACACGGATACAGTTTGTACTTTCCGCACTAACACGCCACCGATCGCTTCCCGTTCAGTGTGCCGACGAGCAGAGGCACGTCCCGGAGTCCCTGTACCCTTTCACCTACAACCCCAAGATGAGCCTGAATATGAGCCAAGTGCCAAGCAACTCTCAGAGGTCTCCGCCTGTAACACGAACGCAACCTAAAGACAACACTGACCCCAAGCGTGACCAGGTGGGTCTAACGATGGCTGTGAGTCCTGTAATGCCTGTTAAAGTTTTACAGGTTTGTGTTTCTTTCCCTCTTTAATTGTTTCTTTATCTTTGTTTTTAGCCTGAGCTCACAGCTGTAGAAGAAGCTCCAACTCTGCGCCGTGTGAGCAATGGCAGCGCAGAGCAGGAAGAGATGAACGACCCTACTGAAAGGAGGGGTGAGCAGGTTTTCCAGCTGATACTTAATAACAGGTCTTTAAAGAACAGGGTGATTTGAGTGGTTTGGGCCTTTCAGATACTCTGGAAATGAGAGAGAACCTCCAGAGACAGCTGCAGGAGATCATGTCAGCCACTAAAATGGAAAGGAGGATATTTTCGCTCTACTCCAATGTAGGCGATGTCCCACCTTAAACTGAATCAGACCCAGTCATGCACAGGAGGTGCTAGTATTCACTCTATTAAAAACTGCAGTCCAAAGCTTTTCTGAGATTTCAGTTCCAAGCTCCTTCTCCCAGCCAGATTTGATCCTGTCCATCTTGGCATTGTCAAGATTCAAGATTCAAAGTTTTATTTGTCACATGCATTGTTGTACACGGTACACCATGCAGTGAAATGACCTTGACCGCCGTCCACAAAATACAAAATATAAACTAGGTAGCAAAGTAACATTAATGGAAGGTTAAAGTAAAATTAAAAATTCCTAAATTAGAATAGTAGAATATCAAATAAAATATATAAGCAAGATTAAAGTACAAAATAAGATTAAAAATATATACATGTAGAATAAAATAGAGTAAAGTAACGTAAATATATGTATGTGCACAGGTTAAAGTCATGGGTATGTGCCAAAATGTGCAAAAGAAAATGCAGTTTGTCCTTTGACATGATAAGGTGGCAGTATTGACCAGTATGACATGTTTTGCTTGAACAGAGAGAGATGAGGAGAGCTTCGTGGGTGGTTCCCAGAAGCCGGCGATGCCTCCACCAGCTCGTTCTCCAGAGATCCCCTTGCTGGGTCTACAGAATGTCAAAGCTGTCACGCCGCTGGATTTAGGGCGCTTTAAGAGCAAAATGTTTCGCTCTGTGTTGGATAAGATGAAGGCTAAAGAGAACCTCGGCACGCCCAAACAAAACCAGGAGGGCGGCAGAAGGAACACGCTTCAGAAGGAGCCCTCGCTGCAGCTGGACACGCCTTCTCGTATTTTCAGCAGAGACCAGCTCTTCAAGTTCTCCTTTAACATCAAGGTTTGGAGGTTTTCCTCATATTTGCAGCACAACATTCCCACTGGGACTTTTATAATCACATGCGTCTTTTTTTCAGGATGCACTCGAAGCTTTGGAAACTCCAGGTGGGAGATCGAAGCCGGTAGAGAGGGTGGATACTCCACTTACGGACCTTATCAAGAGGAACATGAAAGTGGCTCTGGCCAACAGCTCACGCACCAAAGTCTCCGAAATGGAAGCGGGGTCTGCGAGCCCCGAGCTTACAAAGACCGCTGAGAAGGAGGTAAACAACCTCTTAGTTACAAAGCTCAGTCATGGTGCCACTGACCAAAGAAATGAATGCATTCAACACTTTCCCCAACAGTCAGACTGTGTGTTCTGTACTACTTAACCTCTGTACAAATCCAGGCATCACCATTTATGTGTTTAGGTGCCACAACAAGAAGCTGGACCCCTGACTGGTGTTGTGATCTGTGTGGGAAAGAAACTGAGCAGAATGCAGAGTAAATTAAATGCTATCGCCGCCTCGCTTGGAGCCGACTTCAGGTATTCATACGTTTTTCCAAACGTCTTTCGAAGAAAACGTTCACATTTTTAAAGGTTTTCTTCAACAATCCTGATGCTGCTGCAGATATGAATAAATATTAGGGCTGGGCGAGTTAACTCGTTATTGTCGCGTTAATTATTCGACGCCGATAAATATTTTATCGCGCATTAACAGAGAGAGGGGGAACAACATGCAGCACAGGGCCGTCTGATGCGGGACTCGAACCGGGGCCAGCTGCATGGGGTGCTTGTACATGGGGCGCCTGCTCAACCCACTACGCCACGGACCACCCCTGTTTTTTTTATTTATTTTATTATTGTAAAAGTCTGTTGCTCACAGGCTTTTATTTGGTAAAAGTCTGTTGCTGTCTGCTGCGGAACCGGAAAAGAAAGTAATCAGCGGATCCACCAAACATGGAGAAGGGTACGGAGCTTTTACTCGGCCATTTTCATTTTAAAGTTCTTCCAGACGGCGGAGTCGACAGAACCAAAGTCATCTGTAAACACTGCCAAGTTGAATCGTCTTCTCAGCGTAGTAGTTCCAGTCTAAAATATCACTTAAAGGCAAAACACACAACTGATAGCAGCAAGTCATTCAAGGAAACAGACAGTGGAGCGAGGCTTCTACATAAAAACTACAGAAAGATGCTGATGTTAAAAGTGTGTTTGCACAACAAATGTTATGGCACTTTCATTCATATGGCATTTTTGGATTTTGCGTACAAATGCGATTAATCGTGATTAATCAGGGAAATCATGTGATTAATTAGATTAAACATTTTAATCGTTGCCCAGCTCTAATTTTAATACTTACAGGAACTATTGAAACATTTCCGGAGTCGACAAACGTGAAAAAACGACCAACGTGTTCATCATACGACTTGAAAAGATGTCCAAATCAGCCTCTTTAAAGGTTTTTCCCTCTTTCATGTGCGTACCACCCGGCCCGAAGGGGAAAGAAAAATCTGAAGGAAACATTTATACACAGAAATTAACTGTGAGCCAACATTGCTGCAAAGCAGCCCTAAAAATGTGGATCAATCTTCCTATTTTCACTTTGATGAACATGGCCGAAAATGACCCAAACGTTACACGATCTCTTTCTACAGGTGGACGTGTGACGACACGGTGACGCACTACATCTACCAGGGTCGAGTCAGGGACAACAGCCGCGAATACAGAGGAGTGAAAGAAAGAGGGCTGCATGTGGTCTCCCAGTACTGGCTGCATGCTGTAGGTTTCCCACAACTGTAAACTGAGCCCGAAGTCTAACGCAGACATGGAGCATAATTATTAAAGGGATAGTTCGCCTCTTTTGACATGAAGCTGTATGACATGCCATATTAGGAATATCGTTTATGAACATCTTCTTACCCCCTGCTGCGTCCTGTGGGCAGAGTTCCAGCCTCGTTTTGGCGTTGATGAAGGTAGTCCGGCTAGTTGGCTGGGGTTTAAAAAAAAATTAAGAGTTTTGCTTCTCAGAACAATATGCGTTCAAAAGAGTAATACATTTCAGTATTACTCTTTTATTACAGTCAGACCTCACAATCGCTTGGCGCTATTTCTCTCTACCTTCGTATCACTGCGTGCTGTGTAAACTGTGCAGACCGAGCAGCAAACACTGTAACAGGCGCGGCAGGCAGTGATACGAAGGGAGAGAAAATAGCGCCAAGCGATGTGAGGTCTGACTTTTTCCTGGAGAACGATTTTGTGATGCAAATGTATTACTCTTTTGAACGCATATTGTAGAAGCTAAGCCAATGCTTTAAGCCACTGAGGTATTTCGATATTAAAACCTAGTTGACGCGCTTGGACCATACCATGACGGATGAATAAGAATCCTGTTGTGTTTGACTTTTAATGCAAACAACTCCATTTAATTTGCAGCTCATGCTCTAAATCGCATATCTCATGGTTACATCCGCTAGGAGCACAAAGTGATGCTGCACAGCAGTCAAAAACTGTTTGTTATTCCGGAAACACCTGACGAGCCCCCAAAGATACATGCAATATATAGGCTGGCCTGCCAATCACAATCTGACAAACAACAATTAACAGATCTGCTCCTACGCATATTGTTTTGAGAAGCAAAACGCTTTATTTTCGCGACCCCCCCCCCCCTTCCCCCCAAAACTAGCCGGACTACCTTCATCAACGCCAAAACGAGGCTGGAACTCGGCTCATAGGACGCAGCAGGGGGTAAGAAAATGTTCATAAATGATGTTGCTGATATGGGATGTCATACAGCTTCATGTCAGAAGAGGCGAACTATCCCTTTAAGTTAGTTGGCACATGACTTTCCGTGTTTTTCCTTCAATCTGCAGGTAGAAATCACCTCAATCAAGCCTCAACCTTTGCTTAAAACCTCGTTTCATGCATTGTGTCGTTAAGAAGAAACATTCAATTATATTAAGATGCACTTAAATTTATTCTTCTTCTCAACAAAAACAGAAAATAGCAAATGAAAAACAGCTTTGATGTGCTCATTTCAGACAGTTGGCTGTTTAAATGTGTGTTTTCTTCGTGTTAAAGCTCAGTTAAATCTGTGACACACGGATACAGTTTGTACTTTCCGCACTAACACGCCACCGATCGCTTCCCGTTCAGTGTGCCGACGAGCAGAGGCACGTCCCGGAGTCCCTGTACCCTTTCACCTACAACCCCAAGATGAGCCTGAATATGAGCCAAGTGCCAAGCAACTCTCGGAGGTCTCCGCCTGTAACACGAACGCAACCTAAAGACAACACTGACCCCAAGCGTGACCAGGTGGGTCTAACGATGGCTGTGAGTCCTGTAATGCCTGTTAAAGTTTTACAGGTTTGTGTTTCTTTCCCTCTTTAATTGTTTCTTTATCTTTGTTTTTAGCCTGAGCTCACAGCTGTAGAAGAAGCTCCAACTCTGCGCCGTGTGAGCGATGGCAGCGCAGAGCAGGAAGAGATGAACGACCCTACTGAAAGGAGGGGTGAGCAGGTTTTCCAGCTGATACTTAATAACAGGTCTTTAAAGAACAGGGTGATTTGAGTGGTTTGGGCCTTTCAGATACTCTGGAAATGAGAGAGAACCTCCAGAGACAGCTGCAGGAGATCATGTCAGCCACTAAAATGGAAAGGAGGATATTTTCGCTCTACTCCAATGTAGGCGATGTCCCACCTTAAACTGAATCAGACCCAGTCATGCACAGGAGGTGCTAGTATTCACTCTATTAAAAACTGCAGTCCAAAGCTTTTCTGAGATTTCAGTTCCAAGCTCCTTCTCCCAGCCAGATTTGATCCTGTCCATCTTGGCATTGTCAAGATTCAAAGTTTTATTTGTCACATGCATTGTTGTACACGGTACACCATGCAGTGAAATGACCTTGACCGCCGCCCACAAAATACAAAATATAAACTAGGTAGCAAAGTAACATTAATGGAAGGTTAAAGTAAAATTAAAAATTCCTAAATTAGAATAGTAGAATATCAAATAAAATATATAAGCAAGATTAAAGTACAAAATAAGATTAAAAATATATACATGTAGAATAAAATAGAGTAAAGTAACGTAAATATACGTATGTGCACAGGTTAAAGTCATGGGTATGTGCCAAAATGTGCAAAAGAAAATGCAGTTTGTCCTTTGACATGATAAGGTGGCAGTATTGACCAGTATGACATGTTTTGCTTGAACAGAGAGAGATGAGGAGAGCTTCGTGGGTGGTTCCCAGAAGCCGGCGATGCCTCCACCAGCTCGTTCTCCAGAGATCCTCTTGCTGGGTCTACAGAATGTCAAAGCTGTCATGCCGCTGGATTTAGGGTGCTTTAAGAGCAAAATGTTTCGCTCTGTGTTGGATAAGATGAAGGCTAAAGAGAACCTCGGCACGCCCAAACAAAACCAGGAGGGCGGCAGAAGGAACACGCTTCAGAAGGAGCCCTCGCTGCAGCTGGACACGCCTTCTCGTATTTTCAGCAGAGACCAGCTCTTCAAGTTCTCCTTTAACATCAAGGTTTGGAGGTTTTCCTCATATTTGCAGCACAACATTCCCACTGGGACTTTTATAATCACATGCGTCTTTTTTTCAGGATGCACTCGAAGCTTTGGAAACTCCAGGTGGGAGATCGAAGCCGGTAGAGAAGGTGGATACTCCACTTACGGACCTTATCAAGAGGAACATGAAAGTGGCTCTGGCCAACAGCTCACGCACCAAAGTCTCCGAAATGGAAGCGGGGTCTGCGAGCCCCGAGCTTACAAAGACCGCTGAGAAGGAGGTAAACAACCTCTTAGTTACAAAGCTCAGTCATGGTGCCACTGACCAAAGAAATGAATGCATTCAACACTTTCCCCAACAGTCAGACTGTGTGTTCTGTACTACTTAACCTCTATACAAATCCAGGCATCACCATTTATGTGTTTAGGTGCCACAACAAGAAGCTGGACCCCTGACTGGTGTTGTGATCTGTGTGGGAAAGAAACTGAGCAGAATGCAGAGTAAATTAAATGCTATCGCCGCCTCGCTTGGAGCCGACTTCAGGTATTCATACGTTTTTCCAAACGTCTTTTGAAGAAAACGTTCACATTTTTAAAGGTTTTCTTCAACAATCCTGATGCTGCTGCAGATATGAATAAATATTAGGGCTGGGCGAGTTAACTCGTTATTATCGCGTTAATTATTCGACGCCGATAAATATTTTATCGCGCATTAACAGAGAGAGGGGGAACAACATGCAGCACAGGGCCGTCTGATGCGGGACTCGAACCGGGGCCAGCTGCATGGGGTGCTTGTACATGGGGCGCCTGCTCAACCCACTACGCCACGGACAACCCCTGTTTTGTTTATTTATTTTATTATTGTAAAAGTCTGTTGCTCACAGGCTTTTATTTTGTAAAAGTCTGTTGCTGTCTGCTGCGGAACAGGAAAAGAAAGTAATCAGTGGATCCACCAAACATGGAGAAGGGTACGGAGCTTTTACTCGGCCATTTTCATTTTAAAGCTCTTCCAGACGGCGGAGTCGACAGAACCAAAGTCATCTGTAAACACTGCCAAGTTGAATCGTCTTCTCAGCGTAGGAGTTCCAGTCTAAAATATCACTAAAAGGCAAAACACACAACTGATAGCAGCAAGTCATTCAAGGAAACAGACAGTGGAGCGAGGCTTCTACATAAAAACTACAGAAAGATGCTGATGTTAAAAGTGTGTTTGCACAACAAATGTTATGGCACTTTCATTCATATGGCATTTTTGGATTTTGCGTACAAATGCGATTAAATGTGATTAATCAGGGAAATCATGTGATTAATTAGATTAAACATTTTAATCGTTGCCCAGCTCTAATTTTAATACTTACAGGAACTATTGAAACATTTCCGGAGTCGACAAACGTGAAAAAACGACCAACGTGTTCATCATACGACTTGAAAAGATGTCCAAATCAGCCTCTTTAAAGGTTTTTCCCTCTTTCATGTGCGTACCACCCGGCCCGAAGGGGAAAGAAAAATCTGAAGGAAACATTTATACACAGAAATGAACTGTGAGCCAACATTGCTGCAAAGCAGCCCTAAAAATGTGGATCAATCTTCCTATTTTCACTTTGATAAACATGGCCGAAAATGACCCAAACGTTACACGATCTCTTTCTACAGGTGGACGTGTGACGACACGGTGACGCACTACATCTACCAGGGTCGAGTCGGGGACAACAGCCGCGAATACAGAGGAGTGAAAGAAAGAGGGCTGCATGTGGTCTCCCAGTACTGGCTGCATGCTGTAGGTTTCCCACAACTGTAAACTGAGCCCGAAGTCTAACGCAGACATGGAGCATAATTATTAAAGGGATAGTTCGCCTCTTTTGACATGAAGCTGTGTGACATCCCATATTAGGAATATCGTTTATGAACATCTTCTTACCCCCTGCTGCGTCCTGTGGGCAGAGTTCCAGCCTCGTTTTGGCGTTGATGAAGGTAGTCCGGCTAGTTGGCTGGGGTTTAAAAAAAAATAAATTAAGAGTTTTGCTTCTCAGAACAATATGCGTTCAAAAGAGTAATACATTTCAGTATTACTCTTTTATTACAGTCAGACCTCACAATCGCTTGGCGCTATTTCTCTCTACCTTCGTATCACTGCGTGCTGTGTAAACTGTGCAGACCGAGCAGCAAACACTGTAACAGGCGCGGCAGGCAGTGATACGAAGGGAGAGAAAATAGCGCCAAGCGATGTGAGGTCTGACTTTTTCCTGGAGAACGATTTTGTGATGCAAATGTATTACTCTTTTGAACGCATATTGTAGAAGCTAAGCCAATGCTTTAAGCCACTGAGGTATTTCGATATTAAAACCTAGTTGATGCGCTTGGACCATACCATGACGGATGAATAAGAATCCTGTTGTGTTTGACTTTTAATGCAAACAACTCCATTTAATTTGCAGCTCATCCTCTAAATCGCATATCTCATGGTTACATCCACACGGAGCACAAAGTGATGCTGCACAGCAGTCAAAAACTGTTTGTTATTCCGGAAACACCTGACGAGCCCCCAAAGATACATGCAATATATAGGCTGGCCTGCCAATCACAATCTGACAAACAACAATTAACAGATCTGCTCCTACGCATATTGTTTTGAGAAGCAAAACGCTTTATTTTTGCGACCCCCCCCCCCCCAACTAGCCGGACTACCTTCATCAACGCCAAAACGAGGCTGGAACTCGGCTCATAGGACGCAGCAGGGGGTAAGAAAATGTTCATAAATGATGTTGCTGATATGGGATGTCATACAGCTTCATGTCAGAAGAGGCGAACTATCCCTTTAAGTTAGTTGGCACATGACTTTCAGTGTTTTTCCTTCAATCTGAGGGTATAAATCACCTCAATCAAGCCTCAACCTTTGCTTAAAACCTCGTTTCATGCATTGTGTCGTTAAGAAGAAACATTCAATTATATTAAGATGCACTTAAATTTATTCTTATTCTCAACAAAAACAGAAAATAGCAAATGAAAAACAGCTTTGATGTGCTCATTTCAGACAGTTGGCTGTTTAAATGTGTGTTTTCTTCGTGTTAAAGCTCAGTTAAATCTGTGACACACGGATACAGTTTGTACTTTCCGCACTAACACGCCACCGATCGCTTCCCGTTCAGTGTGCCGACGAGCAGAGGCACGTCCCGGAGTCCCTGTACCCTTTCACCTACAACCCCAAGATGAGCCTGAATATGAGCCAAGTGCCAAGCAACTCTCAGAGGTCTCCGCCTGTAACACGAACGCAACCTAAAGACAACACTGACCCCAAGCGTGACCAGGTGGGTCTAACGATGGTTGTGAGTCCTGTAATGCCTGTTAAAGTTTTACAGGTTTGTGTTTCTTTCCCTCTTTAATTGTTTCTTTATCTTTGTTTTTAGCCTGAGCTCACAGCTGTAGAAGAAGCTCCAACTCTGCGCCGTGTGATCGATGGCAGCGCAGAGCTGGAAGAGATGAACGACCCTACTGAAAGGAGGGGTGAGCAGGTTTTCCAGCTGATACTTAATAACAGGTCTTTAAAGAACAGGGTGATTTGAGTGGTTTGGGCCTTTCAGATACTCTGGAAATGAGAGAGAACCTCCAGAGACAGCTGCAGGAGATCATGTCAGCCACTAAAATGACGACTGGGAGGCGCACTTCAGTCAGACAGGCAAGGATGGGATCAGGAGGGGCCGACTCTGGCCCGCAGACACCTGACGGGAACCGAGGGGGACGTAGCGGGAACAGACAGACTCTGGAAGCTCCGAGGTACATAAGATGCTAATTTATTTGGGATCATATTTGCCTAACGACCATCTAAGAAACATCAACAGAATTAAAGGTTTCCTCTCCCAAAAAGACCAGGAGAGACTCATCCATGCATTCATCTGCAGTAGACCCGATTACTGTAACGCTCTTTTAACTGGACTTCCCAAAAAGAGCATTAAACATCTGCAGCTCATCCAGAACGCTGCTGCTGGAGTTTTAACCCAGACTGAGAGATCTGAACACATCACAGCAGCTTTAAAATCTTTACTCTGGCTTCCCGTCAGTCACAGAATAGATTTTAAAAGCCTGCTGATGGTTTACAATCTGTGATCTGTTCAGAGAATATAAAGCCAGCAGAGCTCTTAGATCCAAGGACTCAGGTCAGCTGGTCCAGTCCAGAGTCCAGACTAAACATGGAGAAGCAGCATTTAGCTGTTACCAATGCCGGTTTGGCAATGGTATTATCCGGGACCTATCCCGGCCCAAACCATCGACCTGGGCTGCTTGGCCCATGGGGAAAATAGTTGTAACTAATTTTTGTCACTTATCTTATTCTTGCATTAATATCAATTCAACTGTAGTCTGCATAAATTCACCATTGCAGCGCAGCCGCCTGCTGCATCACAGCAGATTAAATAGGTTCTACCATGTAAGGGAATTCTCTCCTCCCAAATGTTTCAGATGGTTTGGCCCATGGCTCGTCTTTTATGGCGCGAAACAGAGCGCGTCAGTGATGGAGGGTAGAAAGAGGCCAGGTGGAACAGAGAGGGCTAAGCTAAAATAAAGACAGGTGGCAGCCAAATTGACAGATATCTTCTCAAGACAAGCTGGTAGGTTACTGAGAGATATGGATAATAGGCCTGGTTGTGAATTTGATCAAATAGGCTATAACGTGGCGAACGTTTGCTATGCCAACTCAACTGTTATCTGACAGCTTTTGTTGTTAAATATGTAAAATATCACAATTTATATGATTTAAAAGTGTATTCCTATATTCAAAGAGGAACCAAACACTTTCTTTACATTCCAGTTCTGATGAATAATTGCTTAACGCTTTATCACGCTTTATCTCCTCATCAACTGTAGCCCACATTCCCACAGGCGCGCACATGTGGTTACTAACGCAATATTAAATAGGGGCGATCACATTTGTTGTTTGATATTTGTTATTAAATGCATCTCAAACATGCAATTAAAATAAGTATAATTATTTAGAAGGGCTGTGCAAATATTATACATGGTTCGCGTGCGCAGGGACAGGGGCAGTATGGCAGGACAGGGGCAGCGCGAGCACGTTGGGGTGTTTAGTTGCCTTTTTTAATTACTGGAGAGTCTGCACGCGCGTTCTATCCGCGGGAATCAGCATCATGTTTCATGTTCAAGCCTTCCCCTCCCATTTATTATAATGTGAGCTGAGCCCGCTCACGCCCGTGCAAGGAATAGACTGTTCTAGTTTCAAGTTGCAATGAGCACTTATCCGGACACCGCGCGGGCACGACGCTTTGATGTGAAAGGAAGAATCTGTTTTCTTGTTGATTTCTATCCATTTCGGACTGAACACGAATGCAGACACGTTCACGCCCCGTGCTTGCTGTGTGTAAACGAACCGAACACTTGCTTTACATTCCAGTTTTCCATTTTTTGACAAACAGTTTCAAATGTGCTTTCACGCTTATCTCCTCTGCAACTGTAACCTATTTCGTCTCGCCGTCATATCGTGCATTTCCACAGAGGCGCGCACACTGTGGTTATCAACTCACGATTAAATTTTTTTTTTTTTATTGTTATCGATTGTTTTCTAGCATCAGATCAGCAGACCACTTCCAGTGCTACTGATGATCCCAAGGAGGGCGCGACTACTGAAGGGCCAGGTAGAGGAAGATACTGTAGTTAGTCAAGATAGACATTTGTGATGTAAAATATTGGCATAGAGAAGAAAACCATAAGGCGGTAGGGTGGTAGACTAAATCATACAAATCATTTAACACAACCACAATTAAATAAATAAATGAATTAATCAGTGAATGAAAGGATAAATAAAGTGTGTCATGTTTTCCAGCAACATAGACAACTCTTAATGAACATTTTCTGTAGCCTCAGAGGATCAGGTGCAGTCTGAAGGAGAATGCACTCCATATCAGAGTGGCCTGAATTTGAATTAAATTCCCGGACTGAGAAAATGGCCCACCCCGGCCCTGGCTGTTACGCTGCAAACAAGTGGAACAAACTGCCAGTGGAGATTAAACTTTCACCAAGTGTAGACATTTTTAAATCCAGGTTAAAAACATTTATTTTCTCATGAGTCTATGCATGAAATCTGCACGATATCTTTGAAATTTATCTGGACTGTTGCTTGTTTTTAAATTCATTTAAATGATTTTATTTCTTTCTCTTTATATTCTTTTATGTATTTTTAATGCTTCTTGCACTCCCTGCTGCAATGCTTTTATTTCATGTAAAGCACTTTGAATTGTTTTGTACATGAAATGTGCTACAAGTAAATTTGATTTGATTAAAAAGCTAAATGTGTTTAGGTTCCACCGTCCTGTTTCCAGGGTGCCCAGAGAAGCAGCTCTGGACATCAACACGGAGCCGTCTCAGAGCGAGCAGATGGTCTGGGATGACCCAACAGCCCGGGAGGAGAGGGCGAAGCTGGCCGATAATTTACAATGGCCCGGCAGCACTCGGAGCCCCTCGCCCTCGCACCTCCCCCCAACGCAGAAACCGGACCCCAATTCAGGGACTCTATGACTGACTCAGAGCTGGTAGAGCTGGGTGAGAACACGCACATGGAAACACCAGAACTGGGCCTTAAAATCCGGGTCTGAGTCTACGCTAACGCCCAGATTTCTGGCTTGGTTTGTGCATTTTTTTTAGCATTTTAAACTGTTATTCTTTGGCTCTGAAGACAATAATTTCCCTTTGGTCTTTCTTTAAATGGAGGAACTTCTGGAACATGTAGCTGTTCATTTATTCCACACACTTTTCTAAAAGTTATAATCCCCTGACGATATTTTACATTACGGTCATTTTGCAGACGCTTTTATCCAAAGCGACTTACAATAAGTGTGTTCCACATCGGTGGGCAAAAGAACTTCCGGTCACAAGAAATCATAAGTGCATTTCCTTCCTAAACCAAACAGCTAAGAGCAGAACTAGTGCCAGAGTAAGTGCGGTAAGTTAGGTACCGAGACACATGGGAAGACAATTTAGGAAACTTTAGGAATTTTTTCTTTAGGAAACTTGCAGTCAATTACAAAGAGCCAAAGGAATTAATTACATGATAATGGACAAATGTGGTGCAGCTTTAATCCCTTAAATTGAGCGTGAGATGGTTTATATCACTGTGCTCTCTGTTCTCACAGCTGCTTGTGATGTTATTGAGCAGCAAATGGGTCAAAGGGTCATGACGCCCCCATCAGAGGAGCCCGAGGACGACATCCTCACTCCTAAAGCTCCCAGCATCGCTTTTCCTCTCGCCAACCCGGCGGTAGCCCCTGAGCCACAGGTGAGGCTTCACATCCGTGGGTTTGAAGCTTTTTTTTTTTTTTTTATCATCCTGCTCCAACGAGCTGCCGCTCCAAATGTTGTTTGGTTTGTTTCAGGAGGAGAACGGGGAAGAAAAGCAGCCTCCCAGATTTCAGCTGTCCTCCCTCAGTCCTCAGGAGCGCATCGACTACAGTCGCCTCATAGAGGAGCTGGGTGAGTGTCCCGCCTAACCTGAGATCTAATGGTGTGTCATTGCGCTGCGAAGGCAGAACATCACAGACCTCTTCCAACAAAGCTGTGAGCTCCGTACCAACACACTGCTCATGAATCACTAATAAAACTCCTTAGTGCCTTAAAGGGATAGTTCGGGATATTTGACATGGATCTGTATGGCATCACCATAACCAGTGTCGTGCATTCAAACTGACTTACCCCCGACAGTGTCCTGTGAGCCGAGTTCTTGTCCAGTGTTGGTCAAGGCGAAAGTAGTCCGGCTTGTTTGCTGGGGTCAAGAAATCAGCGCGTTTTTCTTCCTAAAACAGTACGTGTGCTAAAGAGTGATTTATTTCATCACAAAAACCGAAGCCGGCAAAAGTCACTCCTCGTTATCACATGGGCCCTACTGTCTCTCATTGTGTATCAGTGCGCACGTCATTTTGACCGCGAGCTGTGCGCACGAGTCTTTCTGTTCTTTGGCAGTGCGCAACACTTACTCTGCAGACAACTGGCCATCGGGTCCAGCTGGTCTGGGACGCCTCTTCCAGTTGATCTTGGGAACATGGAAAAAAGTTCTCAGACGCCTGCATTCAGGAGTGCAGGGAAGTCACCGTTATTTGTGATGCAGGCAGCAGCTGTCCCGCGGCCGCCGACATCCTCATCTATGGAAAGGTTTTATATCTGGGGCATAACTAAATCCCACTCGTGGCAGCAGTAACATTCCACCTCTGCCTGCATTACTTCGCACTTCAAACAAGTGCACCAGGATTTGTCGGCCACCCTGGGTATCGCAGCTCCAGCAGTGGCTCCAGCTTCTGTTTCCATCACTTCTCTGTCCACCCTCTCTCTTTCTGCCCGATCTAAGTCCATTTGGCGAACTTCCTCCTCAGTATAAACGGGTTCATAAAGATACCCCCTTGGCTCTGAACGGAAGTCAATATGTTCCTCGTCGCTCTCGTTGTCAGACATCTTCCCGAGCAGTAAACAAAGTGAACTCGTGTGCACAGCTCGCGGTCAGAATGACGTGCGCACTGATACACAATGAGAGACAGTATAGGGCCCAAGTGATAACGAGGAGTGACTTTTGCCGGCTTCGGTTTTTGTGATGAAATAAATCACTCTTTAGCACACGTACTGTTTTGGGAAGAAAAACGCGCTGATTTCTTGACCCCAGCAAACAAGCCGGACTACTTTCGCCTTGACCAACACTGGACAAGAACTCGGCTCACAGGACACTGTCGGGGGTAAGTCAGTTTGAATGCACGACACTGGTTATGGTGATGCCATACAGATCCATGTCAAATATCCCGAACTATCCCTTTAATGTGGAACTTCAGGCTGAATATATCACTTCAAAATGGAGCTCTGGAGTGAAACGAACAATTTTCCTGTTTTATTATCGGGTTAGTGGTTGGAGCCCCAGAGCAGGTACATTACATCCTGTGCACAGACTCTGTGTCCCTTTCTGTTTGTAACTGTAGGCGGGATCGTCCTGGACAAGCAGTCCTTCGACCCCAGCTGCTCCCACATCATTGTCGGGAGTCCTCTGGGGAACAAGAAGTATCTTGCAGCTATGGCAGCAGGTAAATGGATCCTGCACCGCTCCTACCTGGAGGCCTGTCGCTCTGTGGGCCACTTCATTCAGGTCAGAGGCTAAAACTCCGCTGTGTTTGCACATCTCCACATCTTTCATTCTTCCTGCAGCTAAGACGTCTTGCGTTCAGTTTGGTGTCAGTTTCTGTCCTTTTTCCCTCTTCTGACACATTTATTTTTGTGTTTTTTTTGGTGTCTCATCTGATGTCTCTGTTCATGGTTCAGGAGGATGAGTATGAGTGGGGCAGCAGCTCTATTCTGGACGCGCTGCCCTCCATCACCTCCCAGCAGAGGAGACTGGCTTTAGCTGCCGTGCGCTGGAGAAAGGCTCTTCAGGGAAGCTCTGAAGATGAGGTGCAGACATGCTGCTGTAGAGCTCATAATCACCCTTGAGATGGACATTTCCCCTAAAGAAGCTTTGTTGTTTTTCAGGGAGCCTTCGGAGGATGGACTGTGATGCTGAACATGGACCAGAGCAGAGAATCAGGCTTCAGACGGTTACTGCAGTCTGGCGAGGCAAAGGTTCCTCTTTGCTTTGCTTTGCTTTTACGAGCCACATCCAATGTTGTTTAGTTGTTGCTGACAGGTCAAAACTGCTAACTTGAGATTTTCTCAGACACAAGATTAGTAACACTAATGCTCTCAACGCCATTTAGTCACTTTTTTGTTTTTCATAACTGATTTTTTTTTTTTTTTTTTTTTTTTTTTTATTTGACATATACATGCATACAAACACAAACTCATCAAACACAGAGGGGGTGTATATTATATGCAGTTATACTTGCTTAAAGTTCTCAAAAGTCCTTTCTCTCCTTTTTTTTTTTTCTTCCACTGACTAGATCTTTGTAAATTTCAGTCACTGTTTTGCACCTTTACGTCATATTCCCGCTAATCCGATCCTCTTCTTCGCTCTATGTGCCCTAACGAGCATTCTGCGTTAATATGAGTACTTTACAAGTGAGAAAAACAACCATACAAAGTACGAGTCATTTACAGGTGAGAGCAACAACAATACAAAAAGAAAAAGAAAGAACCTACTCTCCTGTAATTAATTAATAAATAAGAAAAACAAGAACATAGAGGTAACTAGAGTCCCGGCATTGCCTGTATAATAATGACCATCTTTTATCAAACATGTCTGTTTTCAGCTGTAGTCTTGCTATGAATTTTTTCCATGATAAACACATTTTTTACCCCGTCTCTCCATTGCATTATGCTTGGAGGCTGTGGTTTCAACCAGGAAGCTGTTATAGTCTTCTTTGCTATCAGCAGCAGGATTCTCAGTAAATATTTAGAGCTCTTATCTGTCATACTGTCAGGAATTATACCCAAAATGTAAAGTGCTGGTTCTAGATGGAGGTTAATGCCCATAATCTGTTTAATTTCCTTTTGAATATTCTTCCAAAAATCCTGTATTTTTGGGCAATCCCAGAATATGAGTGGAGTCACCCACTGCTCCACACTCCCTCCAACATAAATCGGTTGTATTGCTGTATTTCCATGTCATGAACGGAGTGTAAAAGTAACATTTAGTCACTTTTGAGTCAAAGCTCTTCACGGTTTCATTCAAACAAAAGTAGAATATTTGTGCTGTACATCATGTGGTACTCCGGCTTCCTCCCACTGTCTAAAAACAGCATGTTAGCTTAATTGGCGTCTAAAATTGTCCTTAGGGGTGAGGGTGGTTGTTTGTCTCGTTTGTCTCTGTGTGGTCCTGTGATGGACTGGCGGCCTGTACAGGGTGCACCCCGCCTTTTGCTCTTTTCCTGAATGTTAAGTCGTGTTTTTATCTAAAAAAAATAAGTCATATCGTGGGATATGCATACATGTTCCACCAAAACTGTGAAGGATTTCAGTGTTGACCCTCAAAAGAAGTCAAACACTCAGCGGAAACAGAGTCTTTAAGACATTGTTTTCTTGAATTTAGTGTTTTGCAGCCCAGCCTTGCTGTAGTTCCTAACCTGTGCTCACTGTGCAGGTGCTGCCCAGTCCCTCCCCGTCCTTGTACAAAGACGCTTCGCACCTCTTCGCAGACTTTAGTCGGCTGAAACCCGGAGACTTCCGCGTGGACGTCTCAGAAGCGACCGCGCAGGGCGTGACGTGCTTGAAGCCGGAGTACATCGCAGATTACCTCATGCAGGTGAGCGCACCTTTATTTCCCGTTCTTTTTTTTTTTTTTACTGTTGTGAAGCAGATAAAAGATCATTTTACGGCGTTTCGTGCAAAGATTCCAGCTTGTTTTCTTGTCCCAAGGAGCCAACTCCACCTATTGGGCTGTACCACCTGACTGCAGCGCCCTCTGAAGAAGATTCAGGGACTCAGTCTTGTAAACGCCGCAGCAGACGCCTCCAGACTCGTAAAGAGCTGTCTGAACTGACACCCTAACGCCAACATTATAGCTGCTGAATGTTCATTGTGAAAATAATTGTAATTGAGCCTTTTTCTTTCTTTTTTAATGCCTTGTATAAAAATAAAACAAAATCAACACCTGTTTTGTACTTTTGTGCATTTTCCACACAAAGCGCTGCAGCTGCTGCAGCTGCTGCCACCTGCACTGGGAGGCTGTTGTGATGGATGAGTCCACGACCGTCTGCAGAAATGTTGAGTCATGCTTTGGAATCGGGTGTGTTGAGATGCTTCGGCCTGTAGGGAGCAGTGCACCATCATTGCACGCCTCAGGCGGCAGTGGCGTATCCAGAACATTTTTACTAGGGTGGCCAAGATGTGGCACAAAAATAGTCTTGAGGTGGCCATGGAATCACGAAATTATACACACCTCACAGATATTCGCGAGGCGTCTGGCTGCTCTCTTGAGATATTCGGCCATGAAACGGTTTCCTATGGGCAAGCTTATACAGGCACAAACTATGCTGTTTATAATTTATTAATTACTCTACACTAGCACTGATAACGTGGAGGTGCGTCGCTTACTTAAAAATATCTCAATTGAGCAGCCAGACGCCTCGCGAATATCTTCGGAACAGCTCCAAATGACCAACAACAAGCAGGGGTGAGTAGAACATCATGCTATAATGTGAAATCAAGGGCCCAATGTCAAAAAAAAAACGGTCTTGTCCTTTAAGAAAGAGGAAAAAATCCAGCAAAGACCTGACACAGGAGCTGAGAGATGCATCTGGACCTTCAGCTGATCCATCTGCTGTCGGCCCAAGCCTCATCAGAAATGGGCTCCATGGAAGAGAAGAGCTTTGGTATGTCCTTCAAGAAGCCTGGATAACTATTCCTGTGTTTGAGAATAAAGGAGCTCAGAGCCTTCAAGCTCGTTAGAACTATACAAACTACTGTATTAACATTTATGTTTCCTCATATTTTAATTAATCAATTAACCTATTTTCAGCTTTCCTGGCAATATATAAAAAAACATCAACCTTAAATTGGATATAGTCATCATATTAATATCTAATAATCACCAGTTTCTATATTAAAAAGCCAATCGCACGTCTGGATCAATATTTCTTTTACAAATGGTGTCTGGAATGGTTTTGGTACACCATGCAGACACCTGTTACTGCAGCAGATAGATCTCATTGAGCTGGTTTTTGATTGGCTAGTGAGTTAATGATGACATCTAGGTCAAATCTAAAACAGAGAAAAAATAATGAGTAAGAAGATTAAACAAAGAAGACTTTATGTTAATAATTAGCCCTCTCTGTGATTTTTATCACTTAAAAACCCTCAGTGTCTGATAGATCAAGTAACAATCAATGAGAGACCTGCATCAAGTTGGGTGAGTGTATGTTCATGAATCATAAAAAGCACCAGAACAAAGGTCCCAATAGTCCAGTTTATTACAACTTTTATCACCAAAGAGTTTGTCCTTCAATACATTCAAAGAGATTAGATGTTACATTTTAAACAAGTTTAAACTGAGTTGATATTTGATATGCAACCAGCAGCTGAGATAGTTAACTCTGTACTCACCTCCTTATGAAATGTTCAGCATCCACAGAAACAAAAGGATCACAAAGAGCCCTGTACAGTCGACCCTGATTATAGCTCTGCTAGATTTCATTTGATAGTTAAGAACTGAACAGATAAAAACAGAAAACAACGGTTGTAGCCTGAATAGGACAGTTAAACCAGTTGACTGGGCCCTACCTGTTGAACTGATTCAGAAACATCAATGTTTAGTTAATAATCTGTCAGAATATTAACAGAAGTCAGACTAAATATGTTTTAATGTTTAGTTTTTTTGTCCTAAAGTGTTTCTGTGTCAATGGTACACAACCATTGTAACCATTGACTTGATTTGAGAAAAACAATAAACTGGGAAACTTTTGTTCACGTTTGAAACTGTGAAGGTTTCATTAATTTAAGTGTTACTAAACTATATTTTAAATGATCTTTTTAGATTATGAAAAGCCGATCATCTTGTGTTGGCATATCAATTTAGTCTGATTTTAGTTAACAAAACGATTCTTTAACTTTAATGCATGGTGTGTCTTCCTTCTTTTGTGGCCATGTGAGTCAGGTCATAACAAATGTGGTGTCGTTCTGTTTGACACCACAATGTGTCTACATTAAAGCAGGTTTACTATTCAGAGGCAAAGCTTTGTTTAAAAATCCTTCTGAATCCTGAGGGGGTCTGAAAACCAACAACTGTCCACTAAAACTTTTACTCTCAGTGTCTGAAGAAACTTAAACATTCGAGCAGTTTTAGATGATTGACTTTGTCCTCATGGTGATTCATATTTTTTTGGAAAACATAACTGTTTGAAAAACATTGAAGAGATATGTGATGTTATAACACACTTCACAGATAAAAGCACACAGATGATGCATCGGGTTAACAGAAATATCTGACCTGATACAGGTACAGATATTTTCTTTAAAAAAATAATTTGTGCTGCTGCGTCTTTTTAGATTATTCAGCAGCTGTGCCTGATCTTCCATTAATTCTCTTTTAGAACTCTGGTTTGCTTGTAACTATTCTTGATACAGTGTTTACAACATACAGGCAGCTTCCTTATCTTTTGACTGTGATCACATTATGCAATAAACAGAACTTGTGTGGTCCAGTAAAGGTGGCCAGAACTGGCACAAAGCTCTGCTGCTTGTGTGGAGTCCGGTCAGGTCAGAAGTTGGACTTTCAGTGTGGTCCAGGACACATTCTGTTAAGACTCCTTAACAAATGTGATCCTCATATGAATTTCCAGGGACTGCAGTTACAGGGCTGCCACACTAGGTGGTGCTGTGGAGTCGTTTTGCCCGAGACATGCACGAGACCACCAAAACACGAAATGCTATGCATTCCATTGGTGGCGCGTCTGCAAAATGTTCCGACTTTTTGGGCATGTTCAGGCCTTTACATTCAAAAAAGGACAAAGGACACAAGAAATGAAGCAAAAGCAAAAAAAAAAATGTAAAGGAATTACCACTCTCAATAAAGCAATTTGCAGATAACAGTAAAAGATAAATCACAACCAACAATAAAACAAAGAAAAAGCTAATTAAAAAAGGGTTCAGAATATTTGTTTGTTAGCATCAAGTACCTTTATTACAAAATTAACAATATAATACATCAAATGTAGACATAATTCAGCAAACATTTGGTAAACTTTGGGTAAAAAAAAAATACAAAAGTAGGTCAATTATTTCAAAGTAAAGGCAACCCTATTCAAAAGAATGTGTCATATCTCAGAAAACCTACATTTTTCCCTGCTCAGAGGTCTTCTGAGGTTGATCTTGAATAACTCTTAAGCTCAGACTCATGTTCAAAATATTTTAAGTTTTCTTCGAGGATTCTTAGAAGCTTTACCTTAAATGTTTTATTAAAAAAAATATCGAATGTACAAAAATTTGAAGGCTTCAAACAAAACACTGTATTTAAGTATATGAAAAATAACAAATGATATGAATAAACATAAAAAGATTGAAGGTAAAAAAAAACCTGACCAGTGAAAAAGTAAAGTATTCAAGTCCAGTGCCAGTTTTTATTTAGTACAACGTATGAATGGTATAACAGCGCCCCCTGCTGGATTTAACGGCTCAAAGGAAAACCAGTAAAACGGATAAAAACTGAGCAAAAAGTGTGGAGAAAAGATTTTCAGTCATGACGTCTAAAACAATCAAAGAACTGTGCTGATATGAACAGAAAACAGTCTCCTGTGTTAAGTTTATCATCTACTTATCTAAAAAAAAACTCAAGCTGCCTGTTTCACTCCATCTCAGTTTATAAGTTTATAGAGAAGAGTAGAAAAAACACTCCATACTTACTGAGCTGACAAACTAAATCAGTGCAAAAGCATTTTGTGGAGTGGAAGTGAGTATTTCAGAGCCTCTGAGCCACAATACAACGTCTTCAATTAATACAGGATGGATGTGTTGGTCAAAAGGCTTAAAATGAATATAACAGAAGTTCTTCTCAGGCAGATCACTGTGGATCAAAGTTCTGCTCGTTTGTAATATGAAACACATTAATGCATCAGAATACTGCTGCTTTGTTTCTAGTTGTTCTTATTAAATGAATTCCCAGTGTAAACCGTCCTGTTATCACAGGATTGCTGCAGAGTCTTCATCAATATGAGGCAGGAGGGTGAAGGAGAGTTTTCAGTAGAAGTCCATACAAACCTCATTTGTTAGAAGTCGGTTAGATCTTGAAGTTCTATCCTCCTGTTAACATATATAAATATTTCACATGATGATGAACCCTGATCCTTAATTTCTTTTTAACTGTGAAGTACAAAATTATTCTTGAGAGCGTTTAAAGTCAGATTTAAAGATTAACTCACGTTTGAGCTCCATCTGTGTCTGACCTGCTGCTGTTGTCTTTTTGTTTACCTAAAAAAATATCCAGATGACATCATCAATACAAACAATCCATACAGAATGATTTTTGACCGTATGACCAAACATTATTCAATATGCAGCTCTCCAGATGCCGTTATGGTTTAATGCCTTAATACCATCAAAATATTTCTGATTTTCTCTTTTGGGATGTTTAAATCTGTCTCTGTTTAGTGTTGGTGAAGAAGCCCTGATTCACAGTCTGGCCCAGGCAGGGACTTTTATGTTCCAACATTATCTGTGAGCTCATCAGATTCTTGTTCAGCTGTTTCTGATCATCCTGAATCTACGAAATGGTGAAAGTTGTTAGCGGTGAACTCCGTTTTGAAAGAAATTGTCCCGTGCTGCTTTGTTTGAGCTGTAGCCCAGCTCTAATGTTGGATCTACTCAAGCATTTTTTACTTTTTATACTTAAAGTCTGTCATGAATCTACTTTATATCAACATATGTCAAATTTAATTAGATGTGGAGTCAGATCCTTTTACTTTTTGCTTTTTTACAAATCATCGGGAATTAACAATCATCAACACAAACAACATACACAATGAAAACGTATCACTCCACCGATGATGCCTACAACATTGACTGAATTCTCTGAAATGTTAGAAATGTCAGAAAACTGAAGTTTTTCTGGATGATTTATGTTCTAATGACCATAAAATCACATTGATTTTACAGATAATTGACAGATTCTTCCAGTTCTTATATATATACAGTATATATATATAAATAATTCTGATGGATCTAACGTGTTATTTTACCTGAACTCCTCCTCAGACAGATGACAGTTAGCATCGTCTCCTCAGAGTTACTGAGCTCACATGTGTATTTTCCCTCCTGATGTGAAGTTAAGTCCTGTAGTGTGAGGCTGCCTGACTCTGAAACATCCTTCACATGCTGCCTCCACTCCTCTGACACTGTGTAGGTAACATCAGGACCAGTTTTGTTCAGGATGATCTGATTGTGGTTGAATCTCCAGATGAGGCTTGTTAGAGAAGTGTTTGAGGCAGAGCAGGAGATTGTTGCTTCAGAGTATCTGCCAATAACTGAAGCTGAAATAACAGAATCAGACACACATATTCAGCTTTTTATCAACAGATTCTGACTTAAGATCTCTTCTTTTATCTTTTCATGACATAAAAGTCACTGAAATGACATTTACAGCATCTTCTACCCATCTGTCCATCCCTCCATCCATTTTCTATCCCAGCCTTATACCTGCTGTAGTTAATGTAACACGTAGGTCTTTGGACTGTAGGAGGAAACTAGAGGACACCCACATACTGTAGTCTCTGAGAGACTTCTTAAAGGGATAGTTCGCCTCTTATGACATGAAGCTGTATGACATCCCATATTAGCAATATCATTTATGAACATTTTCTTACCCCCTACATAATACACATACATAATTATACACAGTGATTTTTTTTCCTTGTCCTGCTACCAATGAAAAGAGAATTAAAATTAAATATGAATAAAAAATAGATAAAAAAAAATATGAATATAAAAACCCTTTTGTTCAGCATTTTAAAGCTCCGGTGTTATAAAATTAACTTTTACAAAAAGCCCTCTGACTATTAATCTGACAGAATAGACAAGTTTATTATATAAACATAGTTTAAAGCTGCAGTCTGCAGGATTTGTTTTTGTCATACGTAAAGTCCTAATTTTTGGCATTTTAAGAGTTTACATGATCTATCAGAACGCTTTAAGTTGAAAACGGTGACCTCCGTAGTCGCAGCAAAATGCAAGAAATGCTTATTTTTTAAACTGAAAATCGGAGATTGACACTTTCGGTGTGGCGCACAGAGTTGCTTGCCATGTACAGGTGCTGGTCAACGAATTAGAATAATTTGAAATAGTGCAATCATTAAATTCTTTGAATGCATTTTTTGTGCAGAAAGCAAATCAGGTGTTCACCGCACCTGTCCTACTCGTTAGACTAATCACAGAACTCGTTACCTGTAAAAAATTTGCTCAGCTGATCTTTCCAAAAGGCCCATTTAGGCCATTTAACTGTGACACTGTTGTTTTATTGAATTAGAATAATGGAGAAACCGTTTCATTGAATTAGAATAATTTTTATTATAATTAGAATCATCACTTTCTCAGTATTTTGTGGCTGCCCCCTTGGCTTGTATGACTGCCTGAAGTCTCCGCGGCATCGATTTGACCAGCTTGTCGCAAGTTTCCGCACTCACAGCTTCCCAGGCAGTGGCGATGTTCTGCTTCAGTTGGTCCAGCGTAGTAGGCTTTCTGTCGCGAATTTTCCGCTTGACGATGGCCCAAAGGTTTTCAATGACATTGAGGTCAGGCGAGTTGGCCGGCCATGCCAAAACTTCAAGCTGTTTTTTAGTGAACCAATCTTTGGTCGACTTTGCCGCATGAGCCGGTGCAAGATCCTGTTGAAATATGAAGTCTTCTTCGCCGAACTGTTCCTCAACAGTCGGAATCAGGAACGTTTCCAGAACATCTTGATATACGGCAGCATTGACAGTCTTCTTGAGGAAGCAGAGTTTCCCTACACCTCGAGCGGACATGCATCCCCAGACCATAACGCTCTGGGGAAACTTGACAGATCTTTTCACGCACTCGTGGTTGTACTGTAGGGAAACTCTGCTTCCTCAAGAAGACTGTCAATGCTGCCGTATATCAAGATGTTCTGGAAACGTTCCTGATTCCGACTGTTGAGGAACAGTTCGGCGAAGAAGACTTCATATTTCAACAGGATCTTGCACCGGCTCATGCGGCAAAGTCGACCAAAGATTGGTTCACTAAAAAACAGCTTGAAGTTTTGGCATGGCCGGCCAACTCGCCTGACCTCAATGTCATTGAAAACCTTTGGGCCATCGTCAAGCGGAAAATTCGCGACAGAAAGCCTACTACGCTGGACCAACTGAAGCAGAACATCGCCACTGCCTGGGAAGCTGTGAGTGCGGAAACTTGCGACAAGCTGGTCAAATCGATGCCGCGGAGACTTCAGGCAGTCATACAAGCCAAGGGGGCAGCCACAAAATACTGAGAAAGTGATGATTCTAATTATAATAAAAATTATTCTAATTCAATGAAACGGTTTCTCCATTATTCTAATTCAATAAAACAACAGTGTCACAGTTAAATGGCCTAAATGGGCCTTTTGGAAAGATCAGCTGAGCAAATTTTTTACAGGTAACGAGTTCTGTGATTAGTCTAACGAGTAGGACAGGTGCGGTGAACACCTGATTTGCTTTCTGCACAAAAAATGCATTCAAAGAATTTAATGATTGCACTATTTCAAATTATTCTAATTCGTTGACCAGCACCTGTATTATAGGCCTAATAACGATAGTCACATCAAATCCGGCGCCGCTTTACAAGCTCTCTGGCTAACTGTCCAATAGAACGGAAGCGTGCACCCTCCTTTTCCATAATATTTTCAGTATCTCGTTTCATGACAGAAATCACCAGCAAGACGGATATCAAAACCAGACATTAACACTAAACAAACTTTAGTTTATTTGTTTAATTATTTGATTATTTTTTTTAAAAATAAATATTGTTTGTCAAGAGAGGTGGATCGCGGATGACGGCTATAAATAGCTGGCGGCAAAGGTTCCGGAGCGCGCTCCGGCTTGCTCCCCCTCAAATTAAGAGCTGGTTTCAACTAAATTATTATGAGACTAACGGTAACCTGGAACAGCTGACCATTTTTGGTATCTGAATATAAGAGAGATGTGCGCTGTCTGCTGCCAGATGTCAGGCTTTCAGACCATTGCAACATCGAGAGCCTGTTAGTTGATCAGGTTATGGTTTATAATTATGATACCATGGCTTTATATCGGCTGTTATCAGGTTATGGTTTATAATTATGATACCATGGCTTTATATCGGCTGTTATCAGGTTATGGTTTATAATTATGATACCATGGCTTTATATCGGCTGTTCTTTGGCTCAACATGATGTGGCCTGTCATGTCATGGCGTCTCTATATGTGTGGACACATCAGCTGCTGCAGGTTAATATCTCCTGAACGATTTCGATATCACTTTTTAAGCGGAAATAAATTGGCAAGTTATCATGAAAATCCGTCTCACGCACACTTGCGTGCCTGCGTCTGGAAAAGTCATGGAAACAGAACGGATTGCGTTCGATGCTCTATTGAAGGCCGCTGCGTTCTTTACTTCCTTCCTTTTTACCTGAACTTGGACTGAACATCCACAAAGCTTTGGTAAAAAACCTGCTCGGCCTTTTATTGCTGAAAAAGTTGGTGAATCACCGAAGGAAGAAGAAAAACCTCAACCTGAAATGATGCCAGCACCGGGAGAGGAAGACCTGGTCGCACGACTGCCACGTCCAACCGGTGAGTAAAATTAAATTAATGTTTTTCCTTCATATCAATGATTTATTTCATTAGAAATAACTAATTACCCCAAAATAGCAATATTGTCTGTTATGGCACTTAAAGGAGCCATCACTTTTGGGGACATAAAGGTCGTAAATTCCCCAGAGTTTGGCAACATCATTGGTTTACACTGTAAAGTTTCTGGATGTAG
The DNA here is from genome assembly GCF_027942865.1 of Odontesthes bonariensis. Taxonomy (NCBI): domain Eukaryota; kingdom Metazoa; phylum Chordata; class Actinopteri; order Atheriniformes; family Atherinopsidae; genus Odontesthes; species Odontesthes bonariensis. Next base: position 11,555,253 of record NC_134525.1, read on the forward strand.
CATAAAGTTGGTCCGCGTTTATTTGAATTCCCGGGAAAAGTGAAGAATGTTATAGCCTAATGGCGGTTTAGTGATTTAAAAAGAATGTTATTTTTTGGTCGAGAGCATCTGTTTTGTCCAATTTTGTCTCACAATTTTAGAAAACAAAATGGCGACTTAGAGTTTTTTCATAAAATGCTCTGAATGCATTTTTTGTTGTTGTTGGTCACTATGGAAACTATGGAAGTATTAAAATAAGCTTTCTGAACAGACGTCAGAACGTCCCGGCGTCAACCAGCTGAGTTTAGGTGATAAATTAAATTTCACTTTGTGTCTGTTTTTATCAAAATACACAATAATTGGATCTGTTATAAGTGAGCAAACAGCTTTTTGTGCCTCCTCTACTCATTTTTGTACTGATGAAAGTCATTATAATTTTGTACATTCACCCGGTTGCCGTGTTTTTTTTTTTTTAACTTCCTTAAAACTTGTTTTATCTGGGTGTTATGTTGTTTTTCCCTCCACAAAACAAAATGCTTTGGGTTGTTCAAAATGAAGTCCCCTATACTTATGCACTATGTATTCTGTTTGTGTTGAACCAAATACGTTTTATTTCTAAGGTAAGGCAAATTTAAGTGTTTTAACTCTGAGGTGATGGTGCATGCTGCATGTCTGGTACTGGCGTTCTCATCTGTGTGTGTGTGTGTGTGTGTGTGTGTGTGTGTGTGTGTGTGTGTGTGTGTGTGCGCGTGCTGTGTGTGTGTGTGTGCATGCTGTGTGTGTGTGTGCATGCTGTGTGTGTGTGTGCATGCTGTGTGTGTGTGTGTGTGTGTGTGTGTGCATGCTGTGTGTGTGTGTGTGTGTGTGCATGCTGTGTGTGTGTGTGTGTGTGTGTGTGTGTGTGTGTGTGTCAAACCGGTTGCAAAGTCGAGTCTTATGTGAGCTACCTGCATGAATTGTTGCCTGTCAGAATGTGAAGGTCACTGGCTGGTGTACTTGTTTATGTGTGTGGGGTTTTTTTCTTCGCTGTTCTCCATATTTCGTGGTTGTGCTAGAAAAACGTTTCAAATCCTAAGAATCTGCGTTGTTGGTTGGTTTTTTAAGCGTATATCCTAGAGAGATGCAGTTCTCAATTTAAGCTGCTTCAACCACATAAACATACGCACACACAGACTTCTGATAAACCACTATTTACATGTGGTGTGTCAGCACATCCTTTAAAGAGAAGTACTAAAATGTTTGCAATTCAACTTTCTGTCTCACAGGTCGTGGCCACATCGGAGAGCGTCCTGCAGCTGAGGAATACCCCGAGCTGCCCCGCATCAGCGAAGAAGATGACGGTAACAGTATCGCTAGCCATGTGTCCTCACATGATGAGAATGTGCAGAGAGGTCCTGTTGGTGTAGTTTATAATGATGATGAGACTGTGCTGGCGAGAGGTGTTATTGGTTTAGTTTCTGATGATGATGACGTCACTGACTTCCCTTTTTGGTTGGATTATTATGCCGATTATTTTGCCGAGTATTATCAGGTTTGGGATTATGTTGATGATGTTGATGAGGCAGAGGACTCTGATACAGATAGCTGTACCAGTGAGGGCACACTGTACTTGTACTCTGAGGGAGAAGCTTGGTTTGATCTAGAGGAAAGCGATGTAGAGGATACAGATATCTGCACTAGTGAGGAATCGGTGTACTCGTCCTCTGAGGGAAAATTTTACTGGTCTGATCCTGAGGAAAGCGATGCAGAGGACTGCGATTGTTCCGCTTCTCGCCCTGGCACCTCCAGAAAGAGGAGCAGGGAGGAAAGCCAAGAATCGCAGCCCGATGCCAAGAGGCCGAGGAAGAGTTGTGAGGAGAGCTTTGGAGAGGAGCAGTTCTCTCCAAAGCCACCTCCCTCAACCTCTGGCCTCAGCTTCCCACAGAGTCTAGGCTGGGATGTTAAGAGGGCCAGATGGGATGACAGCAGCGACTCAGACTAAAGTTGTCATCCAGCGCCTTTCTTTACTGCTTGCTAAATTTTGTTTTCTTAAACTTTAGGAGGTAACATTTGAGTCTAGCTGGACTGGTAATGCCTTAGGTAGCGTATTGCACCAGGGTCTTTCTTTATCCGGTCGCTAGATTTTGTTCTTTTAAACTTTAGGAGGTAACTGGAGTCTAGCTGGACTGGTAATGCCTTAGGTAGCGTATTGCACCAGGGTCTTTCTTTATCCGGTCGCTAGATTTTGGAAGACAATATTTTAGAGCGGTGTTTTACATTAGGCAGGGCTGGCACAGCCTGCGGTAGCATCTTGCACCCGGCCAATGTAATGCTGTAATACTAAATGTTATGAGAATGTCGTGTGTGTAGTAGGAAGAGGACTCAAATGCAGGGCACAGAAGGCAGGCATGGCAAACAAAGTGAGCTTTAACTATAACTGGTCTGAGCTAATGAAGACGTCCAGGAATGTATAAAAACCACAGGAATAAGAAATATCATGTGTAGGTTGTTATTCAGGGGCTAACCTAATGTGTATTTATTCAAAAATGTAGAATTTCTGATACATATTGACCATTTACTGATAGCTTTAGATTTATTTGACCCGTGGATCGGTTATCAAATGTTGCGTTCACTTGTCGGGGGAGACCTCAAAGAGATAAATGACAGCTAGCGAGAGAGTGAGAGACGGGGGGGCAGTGTGTCAGGAGAAAGAGCGGGTCATCCACTAATCAAAGGGTTGGTAGTTTGATCCCCACATCCTCAAGTTCAGATGTTGAAGTGTCCTTGGGCAAGGCACCCAAACTCTGGTGTTGATGTTGGGTTAGAGTCAGACAACGCGTCAGGGGACGAGTGGAAATACTGAGGGATGTAAAAGATTACGTATGGTTTATAAAACTTGTGTTCTGTTATAAGGTGGAATCATCATAATACGTAACGGTGTCGTGGTCACCTGGTAGTTTTCGCTTTGACTGAGTGGTTGCTGCATGTCAGAGAGAAAGAGGGGGACGCACTGAACTCACCTTTGGAATTTTTTCAGGCCAAAGATAGCACTGTGAGCGAGTGTGTTGTGGAGTGTTACAAACCGGTTTATCTGCAGGACTCGGCTTTGTAATTCATTTGCAAACTAGATATAATAGTAAGCATTCTCTTCACTGCTACCTGAGTCATGTCACAGTCATATAAGTACAGGAAGCTGGAACTGTCTTCACAGGCTAAGTTTCAGGAGGGGGTCCCTCCTTCTGATCCAGGCCTGATTCAAATCAAAGTACTTTATTAATCCTGCGAGGGGAAGTTAAAGGATTTCCCCTCGCAGGATTAATAAAGTGTCCACCTCTGATGTTCCTCTTTTGTGTGAACACATGTCACGCTGGCCTGAGCCTCTGTGGCTTCCTGCTGATGGCAAAGAAACAACAACTCTGACACCAACGGAGGACAAACTGGAACACCTGAGCTACCGCAGGTAACATATTGTGCAAAACAGGTGAGTGCATGATTCCGTCTGACTGATGAACCAAATCTACAGAAATCACTGTGTGCTGGCTCACACATGTTGAGTACTTGTGCAGTTTTTCCTTCCTTTTCCTGCTGTGTTTTACCGAGGTGATCAAGGATGAGAGAAGACTCCAGTGCAGGTCCGAAGGAGAGAGACTGTGGACCCGACACTGCCGTTATGCACCCAGGGTTTCCGTGACGACGAGGAGCTCCCAGCCGGATGAGAGAAGCTGATGTTAAAAAAAAAAAGAAATAAAGGAGGACTTGGGGTAGGTCCTTTTTAGTGTCACAAAGTCGTGATTAGTTAAAAGGCCCATTATATACTGCAGTTAGAGGATATTAGCTGATATTATAGAAAAAAGTAAAGAAACAAGCTGCTATTTTAAAAACAAAAGATGACAAAAATATCACAAAGTTATGCTTAAGCTTGAATCAGGACTTTCTTTCTGTCTTCCTTGTAGCACCTCACAGTGGACATGGACCAGTCCCAGGAAGCTCCAGCAGCACAGCCGTCCCCTGAACACACTCCAGCACCAAATCTGCTCCCAGACACCGGACTATGGATCGGCCCCAGCTGAAACGATGAAAAGCATCCCACACCGAGCCGTACAGATGAAGCCGTCTCCGTGTGTGAAGCTCCTCACAGACACACAGAGAAGAAGATCTGCTCACCTACACCTGCAGAATTAACACAGTCCAGACAAGACGCAGACAGTTGGGACTGAAAGACAACCAGTGGGACAGTGTTGTTCTTTAAAGACATTATTCGTAAAGGATGTGTTTAAAAAAATGTTTGCATTTACATTTTACATGCTGCTTTGGTGCTGGAATCAATAAAAATGAACAGTTTTTACACTTATCCTCTCCTCTGCTGAATGAAACACCAAACAATAACTTTGCCTCAGAGAACGACCATCTTCTGATGCAACGCTCTTAAAAGCAGACCCGACAAAGCTTTCTGCAGTCTGTGTCAGACACATAAGGAATATTTCACTAATCTGAATTCTAAATGATCAGCTATAACATTTGATTTAGTCTTTCTTTGACTCATAGCCTCATTCCACAGATATGACAGAACAAACATGGGAGGCAGTTTACAGTAGATATCATCCTGTTGGTAGAATGCCTTTAAAACTCAGAAGAAGCTTTTTTTCTACTAAAGTGCATCAAATTAAATTGTATCATCCAAGAGTCTGTAATTTAACAGGTTTTTCTTCAGGTTTCCTTAACAATGACATGACATCACAGCTCTTTCAGCTGCATCATGTGGAAATATTTCAGTTTTTTTGCCAGAGGGCTGGCTCGGACTAATGAATTTATCTGGAAAAACTCACAGTACTGAGGAGGATGTTGTTTAAAACTCCTTAAACCAGCCATCTTCTTTTCTGGATATTTGTTATAATAATAGTAATAATAAAAAAAAAACATTTAAAAAAGAAAGAAAAAATATCTGAAAGGGTTTTAAAGGTTCTCCTGGTTTACCTGGATGTGTATGCTCATTGTCCCAGTGCAGAAGCAACTGAATAATAGTGGTACCCTCTAAAACACAACGGCATGGGTCTCTGGAAGTTAGAGATATGGGCTGAAAAATGCGCTTCTCATCACTGCCGAAGCTGCCGCCAGCTTTTAGTAACTTAAGACAAAGTTACTCATCATTTACACATCATTTCTGCTACCACTGCAGACACATCTGAAACTTCCAACTGAATACTCAATTTGTTACAGCTGTGACAGTAAGGGTGATATTGTGAACACAACAGTGTTAACTGGACATGTAAAACTCCAGTAGACTCGATTACTGTAACGCTCTTTTAACTGGACTTCCCAAAAAGAGCATTAAACATCTGCAGCTCATCCAGAACGCTGCTGCTGGAGTTTTAACCCGGACTAAGAGATCTGAAGACATCACAGCAGTTTTAAAATCTTTACTCTGGCTTCCAGTCAGTCACAGAATAGATTTTAAAAGCCTGCTGATGGTTTACAATCTGTGATCTGTTCAGAGAATTTAAAGCCAGCAGAGCTCTTAGATCCAAGGACTCAGGTCAGCTGGTCCAGTCCAGAGTCCAGACTAAACACGGAGAAGCAGCATTTAGCTGTTATGCTGCAAACAAGTGGAACAAACGGCCAGTGGAGATTAAACTTTCACCAAGTGTAGACATTTTTAAATCCAGGTTAAAAACATTTATTTTCATGCATGCATCTATGCATGAAATCTGCACAATATCTTTTAATTTATCTGGACTGTTGCTCGTTTTTAAATTAATTTAAATTATTTTAATTAGGGATGCACCAATACCGATACTGGTATCGGACAAATAATATTCTAATATACTCGTACTTGTTAAAGTTAAAGGGGAACTGCGGTATTTTCAACATTAAGCTTCTTTTCTGAGTCGTCTGCAATGTTTTAGAACCCCCCTCACCGCTTTTTAGATGTTTACTGCTGTCTCCGGTATTTGCCTAATTTTGATTCTTCTCAACCTGCTTCAGAATGGCAAGACATGTACATGTAATGTCCAAAAAGGTCCGTAAAAGCACAATTAAACGTCCGTTTTCAAAATAATCAACTCACCGGAGTGGTTACTGGTGTGCACTGGTAATCCATATCAAATTTCGTTGCGAAAAGTTGCTTCTGTCGTGTTTTATTTGGCAGCTCGTTCATGCTCGCACTATTTTCTTAGCGGTGGCGGAGTAATATCAACAAACATCCAGTACAAAATGTCAAATGTCAGGCGGATCGGTGCGGCGTCCGCTGTGATGCCCGTCGTAGTGAAGAAGCTGAGCCAGAAGGCGAAGCTCTCGATTTACCGGTCAATCTATGTCAATCTACATCGTCTATGGTCACGAGCTGTGGGTAGTGACCGAGAGAATGAGATCGCGAATACAAGCGGCCGAAATGAGTTTCCTCCGCAGGGTGTCTGGGCTCTCCCTTATTGGGCTCGGTGTTGGCCCAAGTTCTGGAAACATTCGTCTGTGAAATATTTTACACAAATCTCTTCGGTTCTGTCGTCACAGTCCCAGAAAACACTAAATCTGTCCACTGGCTCTTTAGCAGTTCTGATACAGGAGCTCTAAACAGATTTTTTACATCCATGTACAGATCAATGAGCTGGCCAAAGAGCTGTGGGCGGGGAAAGGCAGTTTTGGCATAGCCATATATGGGCTCTGGGGGGAAATAACCTTGATGTCATAAGGTCTATCATCATTTATACTGGAATATATTTTTCTTTTAAATGGACACAACATCACACATTTCTTCTGTTTCAGAATAATGAGCAGGAACTACTTGTCCAGAAATGATGAGCTGCGTGAGGGGGACTCCATGATGTTACAAGCAATGGATGGATATGTTTTAGGTGCTCAAGACATTTGTCAGGATGTGTGCCATATGAGCAGAAGGCGTGCACACTGATCACACAATAAAATCTCCTCATCTCTCCCTGCAGGATGACGGCAACTTTGTTATCTACGGTTGGAAGCCTGTGTGGGCTACAGACACTAACGGATCAGATGTGGTCCGTCTGTGCATGCAGCCAGACTGCAACCTGGTCATGTACAACCATAATGACACACCCATGTGGAGCACAGACACTAACATGTCTACAGAATGTAAGATGTGTCGTCTTCAGCTGACTAATAAAGGCAAACTGGAGCTTTACCGGGAGGGCGAAAAAAAGTGGAGCTCTGCCAACTCGAAGTGATGGCCTAACACGGCGTTACAAATGTCTCTGACCTCTCTGCATTTTAAAGTAATCTTTGCAGTTCTCTGGAGCTTGATTCTATGGTCAGATTTGAGAAGAAAATAAATAAAACATTTAAGTTTTCTGTCTAATATCACACATTGTCTTTGGTGCTTTGTTAAGACATAAAATCTGTCTGAATTTAACATTTACCCCATTTTATTTTAGAAATCAGAATGTATCAGAAAGTAACTCCCTGATTTTCCTGCTGGTTTGTTTTCAGGATCAAACCATCAGTAAAAACTGTTGAAGTGTGGACGGATGAAGCTGCAGCAGCTCTGCATGAATGTTTTTAGAGCACAAGCTGGTTCAGCACCAGTGAAGTTGGTGAGGTGGTGTGTCTGCTCACAGCCCAAACATACTCAGAGACAAAGCCCACCTGAGGCACAGCCTGTTCACCCTGCTGTCATATGGAGAGTGATACATAACCTTCTGCCTCCCAGTAGACTTTAGAACAGTAATGGCTGCAGTAGATCAGTTATTTTATCAAACAAGCCTGTGAGACACATATCTTTATGAGCATATAATCTCTGTGGTCCCTCCTGCTTCAGTTGGTGTTTACAGTGACACTCACACACAGACATTTATACACACACTTCATAGAAACAGGACATAATGAAAGTCATCCACACACTGGTTCACTACAACTTACATCACAATGTAACAACCACATCATAACTATCAGTAGTTTCTAAAAGTTTCATTGTTAAAGAACAAAACCTGAGCAGTTACAAATATGTCTTTAATAAATCTACACGATTGTGATTAATAATAAACCTACACACCACATAAATGATCCAGTCACGTATATGACGCTGGATGACGCTGTGACGCTTTGCGGGGGACGTGTTGCATCACTTCCTGTTACCTTGCTCGTGCACTGTGGAATTTCTTACTCCGCTTGGAGTACTGATAATCACTTTATTTCGATCTATAACTTACACAATTTTGCATAGTTAAGCTCTATAGCTTACCGTTCTGTTCTAACACACTCCTACAGATCTTTAATCTTTATTGTCACTTTTTAACGGTGTGTCTGGTTCTCTAGCGTAGCATGGCTACCGGTTCTCTTCCTCCTTCTCCTGCTTTCACCTGCTCCGTGTGTCAGATGTTTAGTTACTCCTCTGCCTCCTTTAGCGATAATGGTACATGTAACAAATGTAGTCTTTTTGTAGTTTTGGAGGCGAGGTTATCTGAATTGGAAGCTCGGCTCTGCACTGTTGAAAATCAACCGATAGCGAGCCAGGTCCCTTTTGCCAGTGTGGAGCCACCTAGCGTAGCTAGCTCAATTAGCCTCCCCCTAGCAGAACCTGAGCAGCCAGGATTACAACGTGGCTGGGTGACTGTCAGGAAGAGGCATAGCTCTAAAGTCAAGCCCGTTGTTCACCATCGACCCGTCCACGCTTCTAACAGATTTTCCCCACTCAGCGACACACCCGCTGAGGACAAAACCCTGGTAATTGGCAGCTCCATAGTCAGAAACGTGGCATTAGAGACACCAGCGGCCATAGTCCTATGCATTCCAGGGGCCAGAGCGGGCGACATAGAATCCTATTTAAAACTGCTGGCTAAGGATAAACGTAAATATGGTAAAATAGTTATTCACGTCGGCGTTAATGACACCCGGTTACGCCAATCGGAGGTCACTAAAATTAATGTTGCATCGGTGTGTAATTTTGCCAAAACAATGTCGGACTCCGTAGTTTTCTCTGGACCCCTGCCAAATCTGACCAGCGATGACATGTTTAGCCGCATGTCGTCCTACAATCGCTGGTTGTCTAGATGGTGTCCAGCAAACAACGTGGGCTACAGAGATAATTGGCAATCTTTCTGGAGAAAACCTGGTCTGATGAGGAGAGACGGCATCCATCCCACTTTGGAAGGAGCAGCTCTCATTTCTAGAAATATGGATGAATTTATTTGCCACCCTAAAACATGACAACCCAGGGTTCAGACCAGGATGCAGAGTTGTAGTCTTACACACTTCTCTGCAGCTTCCCACCTGCTGCTACCCACCCAATCGATTAACACAAAAGGAGCAAATCCTCTTGTGCAAAAAGAAATTATTAAAACAAAAACTTTAACTATTAAATGTGGTTTGCTGAATGTCAGATCTCTCCTTTCGAAGTCTCTGTTAGTGAATGAGTTGATTTGTGATCATCATATTGATATATTTTGTCTTACAGAAACCTGGCTGCAGCAGGAGGATCATGTTAGCATTAATGAAGCAACTCCCTCTGACTGTTTAAATGTTCACGTTCCTCGAACCACAGGCAGAGGAGGAGGAGTGGCAGCTATCTTCAGATCAGGGTTACTCATCAGTCCCAGACCCAAGATTAGTTTGAGCTCTTTTGAATCTCTGATTCTCAGTTTTTCCCACGCAAAGTGGAAATCCCAGAAACCTCTTGTGTTTGTTGTAGTTAGTGCTGAGTACAGATAAAGTCATTGTAGTGGGTGACTTTAATATTCATGTAGATGTTGAAAATGACAGCCTGAATATGAACTTTAATTCTATATTGGACTCTATTGGATTTTCTCAGAGTGTTCACAGACCGACTCACTGCCTTAATCACACCCTTGATCTTGTGCTGACTTATGGCATTGAGAGTGAACAGTTAACAGTGTTCCCTCATAACTCTGTCTTATCTGACCATTTTCTGATAACCTTTGAGTTTACATTACTTGACTATACAGTTTCTGAGAAGAAATTTACATATAGAAGGTGTCTATCAGAGGATGCTGTAACCAGATTTGAAGAATTAATTCCACCATCCTTTTCTTCACTGCCATGTGCAGATATGACAGAGGACGACTACCTAAACTTTACTCCAGCAGCACTTGACTCTCTTGTTGACAGCACTATAGTTTCAATGCGTACAGCACTGGACAATGTTGCCCCTCTGAAAAGGAAGGTAATCAGTCAGAAGAGGTTGGCTCCTTGGTATAATTCACAGCTGCGTGCTTTAAAGCAGACTGCAAGAAAGCTGGAGAGACAGTGGCGTTCCTCTAATTTAGAAGAGTCTCAGTTAGTCTGGAAAGATAGTTTAACAATGTATAAGAAAGCCTTTCGTAAAGCTAGAACTGCTTATTATTCATCATTGATAGAAGAGAATAAGAATAATCCCAGGTTTCTTTTCAGCACTGTAGCCAGTCTGACTAAGAGTCCGAGCTCTGCTGAGCCAGTTATTCCTTTAACTCTCAGCAGTGATGATTTCATGAGCTTCTTCATCAATAAAATTGTTTCTATCAGAGAGAAGATTGATGGAGTCCTTCCCACTATTATTAGTGATATATCATCAAGTACAGCAGCTTTAGAAGTATCTTTAGAACCTGATTTGTATTCAGACGGCTTCTGCCCAGTTGATCTCTCTGATCTAACGACAGCAATAGTCTCTTCTAAACCATCAACTTGTGTTTTAGACCCAATCCCAACCAGACTGTTCAAGGAGGTTTTCCCATTAATTGACACTTCCATATTGGATTTGATCAATATGTCTTCATTGACAGGATATGTACCTCAGACTTTTAAAGTTGCTGTAATTAAACCTTTACTTAAAAAACCTACTCTTGATTCAGAAGTGTTGGCTCATTATAGACCTATATCCAATCTCCCTTTTATGTCTAAAGTTCTTGAAAAAATAGTTGCAGCTCAGCTTTGTGATCATTTACACAGAAATAATCTGTTTGAAGAGTTTCAGTCAGGATTCAGAGTGCATCATAGCACAGAAACAGCACTGCTGAAAGTTACCAATGATCTCCTCTTAGCCTCTGATAGCGGACTTGTGTCTGTGCTTGTCCTGTTGGATCTCAGTGCTGCATTTGATACGGTCGATCACAGTATCTTATTACACAGACTTGAACATGTTATTGGGATTAAAGGAACTGCATTAGGCTGGTTTAAGTCATATTTATCTGATAGATTTCAGTTTGTTCTTGTAAATGAAGAATCTTCCTCACACACCAGAGTAAGTCATGGAGTTCCCCAGGGTTCTGTGCTTGGACCGATTCTTTTCACTTTATACATGCTTCCATTAGGTAACATTATTAGAGAGCATGGCATAAATTTCCATTGCTATGCTGATGATACTCAGCTGTACTTATCTATAAAACCAGATGAACCCAATAGGTTGGTCAGACTACAAGCATGTATTAAAGACATAAAGACCTGGATGACTCAGAACTGTCTGCTGCTAAAATCAGACAAAACTGAAGTCGTTATCTTTGGACCTGAGCGTTACAGGGAGAAATTGTCTAGCTATATAGTTACTCTAGATCAGGGGTCTTCAACGTTTTTCAGGCCAGGGACCCCCAAACTGATGGAGAGTTGGAGCAGGGACCCCCTACTATTTATATGGCATACAATTGTGTTTTATATTTAACGGGGCCTAGTGCCGTGTATAAACATAGCTACTCTGTTATTGTACATTCAATACTAAGCTATTCAAATAATACACAGGTTAATATATTCATGTTTTTATTTTAAACATGTGCAAGGTACAAGGTGGCCGTGCCACTGCCATTTATAAACATCTTGCATACAACACTGAGCTATTCAAATAATCCACAGATTTTAACTTTAAACATGCATGTAGATGGGACAATCAATCCTCAAAGCATCTGGATGGCACACGTTTGCACACAATTTATGAGAAAAAACTGTTTGAAAAAAATTTTATTTATTTTTTTTAAAATCGTCTAATCAACCAAAGATTTCGCGACCCCCCTGCAGTACCTCCGTGGACCCCCTGGGGGTCGCGGACCCCCTGTTGAAGACCTCTGCTCTAGATGGTATTTCCTTGGCTTCTAGTTCTACAGTGAGGAACCTTGGAGTTATTTTTGACCAGAATTTATCATTTGACTCGCATATAAAACAGGTTTCGACTGCCTTCTTTCACCTTCGTAATATTGTTAAAATCAGGAACATCTTGTCTCAGAGTGATGCAGAAAAACTAATTCATGCATTTGTTACTTTAAGATTGGACTACTGTAATTCTTTATTATTGGGCTGTCCCACATATTCTCTGAAAAGCCTTCAGCTGATCCAAAATGCTGCAGCCAGAGTTCTGACGAGAACTAACAGGAGAGATCATATTCCTCCAGTTTTAGCTTCTCTTCATTGGCTCCCTGTTAGATTCAGAATAGAATTTAAGATTCTTCTCCTTACATATAAAGCTCTTAATGACCGAGCTCCATCATATCTTAAAGATCTCATTGTAAGACATTTTCCTAACAGAGCACTTCGTTCCCAAACTGCAGGTTTACTTGAGGTTCCCAGAGTTTCTAAAAGTAGAACGGGAGGCAGAGCCTTCAGTTATCAGGCCCCTCTCTAGTGGAATAAGCTGCCAGTAAATGTCCGGGAAGCAGACACCCTTTCCACTTTTAAGACCAGGCTTAAAACTTTCCTTTTTGATAAAGCTTATAGTTAGGGATGGCTCAGGTGATCCTGAAACATCCCATAGTTAAGCCGCTATAGGCCTAGACTGCTGGGGGCCTCATCTGTCACACCTTTCCTCACTTTACTCTCTTTATGTATATGTGATATTATTGTGGTCATTAACTCGTGTTTCCCTGTTCCAACAGATATCCTTTGAATGGTGTTACAGTGCCGCCGCCGCGACAGCCCCCTCCCCCCCTTTCTGTCTTCTCAAACCCCAGCTGGTGGAGGCGGATGGCCACCCTTCCTGGTTCTGGTTCTGCCAGAGGTTTCTTCCTGTTAAAAGGGAGTCGTTTCTCTCCACAGTCGCCTCAGGCACGCTCAGGCCGGGAGATTGGACCGAAAAACAAAAAGTTTTCAGTGCAGTCTGTTGGTTTTCTTAGCTAGGAAATTGTTTTTGAATTGGCTCTATATGAACGAATTGGATTATTTTATGAATTATGATTATTATTAATTAATTGAATTCCAATTGGCTTGAATTGGACTTACTATCTAAGTGCCTTGAGATGACATTTGTTGTATTTGGCGCTATATAAATAAAAATGAATTGAATTGAATAAATGCATCTTATAAAAGTCCAGCATTGAAAATCAATTTAACTCTGACAGAGTGGAAGCATATAACAGCCTGTAAGATGAGAGACACAGCACAGAGAACATTAAAATGTCGTTTTTGCTGCTTTTTGTTTTTAACAAACAAGGAACTGTTGTCAGGAGTTTAAATCCAAAAACCCTGTTGGTTGTGCAGCAGACGTTATTATCTGATGCTTTTCCGTGTCTTTTTTTATAACGTGCTGTAATGTTCAATAAAAGACCAGGAAGTAAGAATGAGATGTGACAGAGTAAAGAATCTGATCTAACTGGTGTTGTTTACTTTTACTTCATATGAAGGCTGCACCCATGAATCATCCTTAATGAAGATATTTCAAATGCTTTTGTGTGGCAGTCAGTTTTTCTTCCCTCCACTAAACGGTGTCGAACACAAACACGAGAATATCAAACAGCATTAATTGTTTCTAATCTTCTTCTGCTCTGACAGACTTTACATAACCTGCACTGAACTGCTGAGGAGGAATACTGTGAATAAGCCACAACTTGAGACAGAATAAAATCAACAAAAGTCTTTAAAAACAAATGTTGGTCAACAATTCAGGTTTTGTCTTCATTCTGTAACATTTGAAAATACAGAGGTTAAATCATGTAAGTCTCTTTGGATAGAAGCTGTACAAGATCAGTCATTAAGGTCATGGCAGTCCTAAGTTTTTGTCCTAAGAATTTGGATTCTGTCCAAGTTCATGAAGATGTTTCACCTCTGAAAGTTTCCTTCGTTCTGTCTGATTGGTGCAGAGTTTCAGGTGATACCATCCATCATACCTCAGAGGACATTGTTGGGTGTTTTCTATCACCCAAATTAAAGAATGACAGCAAATGTGTTTTTCTCTATAAACGCCAACATGACTGCAGTCATTACTGAAGCTTTCTTTGATCATATTATTTGAGTAATTAGGAAGAAATCTATTATAGGGAAATACTGCTGTGTCACATTTAAATGATATTTCAGAAATACACAAATAAACTGTAGCTCTCGTTACAACACAAACACGGATCGTGGTTCTTACTGGCATTTATTTGTTTCTTCTCCCATTCACACCGTGAGAACTGCCGGCACAAACATACAAATACGGTTCCCAAGAAAGAAACAATGTCACGTATTATAAACATAAACAAAATGCATCGTTTACACACAGAAAAATACCTCATTAGCCGCTTGCTGTGAGAGAGGTTCTTGACGTTTTGAGCCACGCTTAGCAGTATAGTTTCAATTAATCTGCCGCGGCAGCACACAGGTAATGAACATTAATTGGTTCCGGGCCAAAACACCACAGCACCGATAAGCAAAATTAAATACATCATGAAATGAACCCATCTTATAACACACATATGAATTTGCTTAAATAACATAATCTAAATTATTCAACAACATGAAATCGTGAAATATTATCTTTAACATAAATTCAACAAAACTTACATAAACAGTTTTCACTGTTAAAGATTATTCTTATGTAAGTTTATTCGTTTTTAGATTATTACTATTGTTGTTATTATCATGGTAGCGTTTCGGCAGGTTTCCCAGCATGCCTTGCGTGACTAATTGTTTTGTTAGTTTTAGTTCCAAGTACGCAGCTGCTTTTTAAATATTTATTTATTTACCTTTATTTAACCAGCCAAGCAATTAAGAACAAAAATTCTTATTTTCAATAGCAACCTGAACGAGCAGAGGCTCGATAAAGGGAAGGGGGAGGAGGAGCTAACAGTTAAAAGAATAGGGTTATATTAAATGCACAACAAAAGAAATCAATACAAATAATAAAATAAATAAATACAGTACAAAACAAAATACAGACAAACAGTAAACAGTATGGCAGGAGGGTATATTAACAAGTGTAGGAAACAACTGTGGCTTGGAGCAGGTTTGTTTTGAAGACAGAGATTTGGGGTTAGGACAGACAGTTTCAGGGTGTGTTGAAGTGCGTTCCAGTCGTATGCTGCAGCAAAACGGAAGGCACTACGTCCAAAGACAGTCCGGGCTTTGGGAATAGATAAATTGAGGAAGGCATTGGATCTTAAGTTACGGGCAGGCTGGGAAATGTGCAGAAGGGACGAGGTAGCGAGGTGTAATGCCAAGAATGGATTTGTAAATGAGAATAAACCAGTGGTGAAGCCGTCTGGTGTGAAGTGATGTCCTATCAACCAACTTATATAAGTCGCAGTGGTGAGTTGTGAATGGAGCTCCAGTGGCAAAACGGATGGCGGAGTGATGGAGGGGTCCAGTTTGCTAAGAGTGGAGTGGGAAGCTGCTCTACAGATGTTAATTTAATATTACCAATCAGTTTGGTCTTTGTTTATGTCATTTTATGGTTGGTCGTTA
>NC_134525.1:11573304-11610804 GCF_027942865.1 Odontesthes bonariensis
CTTTTAAAGAGAAGTACTAAAATGTTTGCAATTCAACTTTCTGTCTCGCAGGTCGTGGCCACATCGGAGAGCGTCCTGCAGCTGAGGAATACCCCGAGCTGCCCCGCATCAGGGATGAAGATGACGGTAACAGTATCGCTAGCCATGTGTCCTCAGATGATGAGAATGTGCAGAGAGGTCCTGTTGGTGTAGTTTATAATGATGATGAGACTGTGCTGGCGAGAGGTGTTATTGGTTTAGTTTCTGATGATGATGACGTCACTGACTTCCCTTTTTGGTTGGATTATTATGCCGATTATTATGCCGAGTATTATCAGGTTTGGGATTATGTTGATGATGTTGATGAGGCAGAGGACTCTGATACAGATAGCTGTACCAGTGAGGGCACACTGTACTTGTACTCTGAGGGAGAAGCTTGGTTTGATCTAGAGGAAAGTGATGTAGAGGATACAGATATCTGCACTAGTGAGGAATCGGTGTACTCGTCCTCTGAGGGAAAATTTTATTGGTCTGATCCTGAGGAAAGCGATGCACAGGACTCTGATTGTTCCGCTTCTCGCCCTGGCACCTCCAGAAAGAGGAGCAGGGAGGAAAGCCAAGAATCGCAGCCCGATGCCAAGAGGCCGAGGAAGAGTTGTGAGGAGAGCTTTGGAGAGGAGCAGTTCTCTCCAAAGCCACCTCCCTCAACCTCTGGCCTCAGCTTCCCACAGAGTCTAGGCTGGGATGTTAAGAGGGCCAGATGGGATGACAGCAGCGACTCAGACTAAAGTTGTCATCCAGCGCCTTTCTTTACTGCTTGCTAAATTTTGTTCTTTTAAACTTTAGGAGGTAACTGGAGTCTAGCTGGACTGGTAATGCCTTAGGTAGCGTATTGCACCAGGGTCTTTCTTTATCCGGTCGCTAGATTTTGGAAGACAATATTTTAGAGCGGTGTTTTACATTGGGCAGGGCTGGCACAGCCTGTGGTAGCGTCTTGCACCAGGCCAATGTAATGCTGTAATACTAAATGTTATGAGAATGTCGTGTGTGTAGTAGGAAGAGGACTCAAATGCAGGGCACAGAAGGCAGGCATGGCAAACAAAGTGAGCTTTAACTATAACTGGTCTGAGTTAAAGGATTTCCCCTCGCAGGATTAATAAAGTGTCCACCTCTGATGTTCCTCTTTTGTGTGAACACATGTCACGCTGGCCTGAGCCTCTGTGGCTTCCTGCTGATGGCAAAGAAACAACAACTCTGACACCAACGGAGGACAAACTGGAACACCTGAGCTACCGTAGGTAACATATTGTGCAAAACAGGTGAGTGCATGATTCCGTCTGACTGATGAACCAAATCTACAGAAATCACTGTGTGCTGGCTCACACATGTTGAGTACTTGTGCAGTTTTTCCTTCCTTTTCCTGCTGTGTTGTACCGAGGTGATCATGGATGAGAGAAGACTCCAGCGCAGGTCCGAAGGAGAGAGACTGTGGACCCGACACTGCCGTTATGCACCCAGGGTTTCCGTGACGACGAGGAGCTCCCAGCCGGATGAGAGAAGCTGATGTTAAAAAAAAAAAGAAATAAAGGAGGACTTGGGGTAGGTCCTTTTTAGTGTCACAAAGTCGTGATTAGTTAAAAGGCCCATTATATACTGCAGTTAGAGGATATTAGCTGATATTATAGAAAAAAGTAAAGAAACAAGCTGCTATTTTAAAAACAAAAGATGACAAAAATATCACAAAGTTATGCTTAAGCTTAAATCAGGACTTTCTTTCTGTCTTCCTTGTAGCACCTCACAGTGGACATGGACCAGTCCCAGGAAGCTCCAGCAGCACAGCCGTCCCCTGAACACACTCCAGCACCAAATCTGCTCCCAGACACCGGACTATGGATCGGCCCCAGCTGAAACGATGAAAAGCATCCCACACCGAGCCGTACAGATGAAGCCGTCTCCGTGTGTGAAGCTCCTCACAGACACACAGAGAAGAAGATCTGCTCACCTACACCTGCAGAATTAACACAGTCCAGACAAGACGCAGACAGTTGGGACTGAAAGACAACCAGTGGGACAGTGTTGTTCTTTAAAGACATTATTCGTAAAGGATGCGTTTAAAAAAATGTTTGCATTTACATTTTACATTGCTTTGGTGCTGGAATCAATAAAAATGAACAGTTTTTACACTTACCCTCTCCTCTGCTGAATGAAACACCAAACAATAACTTTGCCTCAGAGAACGACCATCTTCTGATGCAACGCTCTTAAAAGCAGACCCGACAAAGCTTTCTGCAGTCTGTGTCAGACACATAAGGAATATTTTACTCATCTGAATTCTAAATGATCAGCTATAACATTTGATTTAGTCTTTCTTTGACTCATAGCCTCATTCCACAGATATGACAGAACAAACATGGGAGGCAGTTTACAGTAGATATCATCCTGTTGGTAGAATGCCTTTAAAACTCAGAAGAAGCTTTTTTTCTACTAAAGTGCATCAAATTAAATTGTATCATCCAAGAGTCTGTAATTTAACAGGTTTTTCTTCAGGTTTCCTTAACAATGACATGACATCACAGCTCTTTCAGCTGCATCATGTGGAAATATTTCAGTTTTTTTTTTGCCAGAGGGCTGGCTCGGACTAATGAATTTATCTGGAAAAACTCACAGTACTGAGGAGGATGTTGTTTAAAACTCCTTAAACCAGCCATCTTCCTTTCTGGATATTTGTTACTGTAACGGGCAGTAAACTTTTTTTTGGTATGGTTTGAATTATGTGGATTATTTGTGATGTTGTCTGGTTTTATGTGTCATGTGTAAACAGTTTTGTTTGTACCTCATGAGTTGCCGTTTATTTTATATGTCAAACTTTGTTTTGTATTTTAATGTTTGTATATGTTTGTTTTCTTGTCTGATTTAGTTTTCACGGTGGTGTTGAACTGAAATGAAGCGAAAAAATAAAAACGCAAAACACCTGTCGAGGCACTGCTGAATGTTTTCTTACGAGAACCGGGGGGACTGCTACAGTGAAAACTCGGCGCGTCTGTGACAGCTGCCGTCCAGAAAAGAGATGGTGTGGAGCGGACATCTGCCAAGGTTGACGCCGTCGGAGTCCACGCCACCTTGAGAACCACCATGTTTCCATGATGGATTGGAGCTTGGACTCAGTGAAGGTTTCGGTGAGAAGAACTGATTAAACAACTCGGAAATTAAGTGGACATTAGGTTGTCATCTGGATGCTGATTTAAATTTAGGAAGCGAATGGATTGGAGTTCATTTGATTACACTTGGCATAAATAAAATGCATTTGGTGTAAATTGGGACCTTTTTTTGAACTACCAGTTTGTGTTGTTTGGATGTGGGTTTAATTTCACTGAGAATTTAAGTCACAGTGGCGGCTCCTGACTTTTTTTTTAGGTAGTGCAATTTCCAGTCTGCGGAAGCTGCATCAGAGTGTGCTGTGCGAAGCTGAACTGATTGCACTGATGCAAACCTGTTATGTTCCCACACAGGAAATAAAATGTCTGATCGTCCAGAAACTCCTTGTCTTCTTTAAATAAACACAACGCAGAGTCGAGGGGTTATTTGGTCTGCCAAATAACCAAAGTGACTCTGCAATTTCCCCCGTTATGAGTAAACACATAAGCTCTTAATGATACGATTCATTCAATTTTCATTCTACAGAATGTAATTAAAATGACAGCATATAAATCCAAGTCAAGTGTTTATTGAAGTTTTGGAAAATATGACTTAGAAAAGCATAACCAGTTGTCAAACATGGTTAAGTGCAGCTTACTTATGTGAGATTTCTCTTTTTTTTAAATATAATACTGCACCATAAACAATGAATGTGTCATTATACATTCTGCTATCATTGTCAACATTATATAAAAGATTTAAATCATTACAAGTCAATGATTGAGCACAAAAGGGTAAGTTATTTAGCTACATCAAATACTACCTGGAAAAATAGCAGGGTTGGTGGAGCCCTGGGTTTCATCTTTGCCTCGCAAGGCGAGCCCGAAAATCCTGCAAAATTCTTCCAAACTTCTTCTCCGCATTAGTACGACGACTAAAGGGTACTTCTGTCAGAAACACTAACGTATTGTTGCACTCGACACTCGCCATCTTCTTCATAGAATGTCTTTTTTTTTTTTCTTTATTGAAAACCACAATGTTACAACAACAAGTAGAAAGTTCATGGTCCCGCGCAAAAGACATGACGAAAGCACGTTGTGCGTCGTTTGTGCGAGCACATAAACCCTCATAGAAAATGCATTGGGAGCAGGATTTTTGAAAAAAACGGAGGTCCCATTCATGTCAATGGGAGCTTCCTGGTGCAAATTCGACCCTGACCGAAATCGCACAAAATGGGCGTAGCAACACCAGGCGCAACATTAATCTGATTGGACAATGACATATACAACCAGTTTGCCTACAGCAGATCAGTCCCGCCTTAGCAACTAGATTAAAAAAAAAAAGAAAGAAAAAACTCTGTGTTTGGTAGTGCGTCGCACAAATATCCCCTATGGAGGAGCCGCTATATTTGATGAAAGATGTCTCTGCCATGTGAAGAAGACTTTCCACTGAAGATGTGTGCGCTGAAGACTCTAAAAAAGAACTAGAAATAGTTTCAGGTACTCGCACTAGAAAGCTTACAGAAAAGGGAAGGCAATACCAAGAAGTAGAGTTTGAGAAACAGATAAAGGTATTTCTTAAGTCATATGAGTCCTGGAAAAAAATTGCTAGAGAAGCCAGGAGGAAATTAAAGTGTTTCTGTGTACCAGAAGATTTGGATAAGATAAATCAGGAGGTCCAACATAGCCTCGACAAAGTAAAAGAAAATTAGCCTCTGCAACGTAATTCTTTAAATACTTCAGCTATTGTGCAAAAACTAGATGCATGTACTATATTGACAAATGAGATATCTGATCTTGTGTGCAAGCGTTTGGAAAGCAGCATTGAGAAAGAGAAATTTAATCAAGAAGTTGAAAAGGAAAGGATACGAGTTGCCTTAAATAGAGATGATTATCAATCTATTTTGGGGGAAACCTCTACAGAGAGTTTCATCAGTTTCATGTCATACCAAAGCATCGTTGTTATCTGAGGTTCCTATGGTGGGAGCACGGAAACTGTGAGAGTGAACTCAAAGAATATCAGATGAAGGTGCACCTTTTCGGTGCAGCCTCCTCTCCCGGTTGTGCAAATTTTGGTTTAAAATATTTGGCACAGCAACAGAGGTCAACATTTCCAGTTGAATTTCCAGAATTTGTGGAGACGAATTTATAAGTTGTTGACAGGCTAATCAGTGTTCCTACAACTCAAGATGCCAGTAGCGAACCGTGAGCACTACGGCTGGGCCTTCACCTCAGCCCTCATTGCTGAAGAAAAAAAAAAAAATCATTGCGGGAAAAAAAGGCTATCCAAGCTAGCCACAACATTGGTCTCGTCTTCCGACAAAATTTAATTTCCTTCGGGATTAATAAAGTATCTCCAATCTAATTAAATAAATAAAAAACGAGCACAGACCGCCCATACAGTCAATGGCACCCACCCATAGAAAAAATACACACTCACACACACTATCGACTGCTAACCATGATCAGTAACCTACACAAACACAGACACATAATGGCTCGGCGGCCAGCAATCGGATAAACCAATGAAGTGAATCAATCCTGTGAAAGAATGAAAACAAGTGAATGAAACCTGCACTCACCCATTATGAAGTTAACTCTGCCAGCCCCATACTCTTGCCCCTGCTCAGCCAACTCCTTGACGTCGGGTATGGTCGCTAACGTTACTGCGGCTAGCATTAGCAACGAGGCTGCTAGGCTTGCTAAATCGGTAAGCATTAGGCAACTGAAGAAAGCTAGTCTTTTTAGCAACGTTATATTATCATCTTTCTTCTAGGAGGCTATAAGTTAACCTTTGTTTACGGCCACTGGCCCTAACCTGACGAGCTAGCTGTCAAATCACCGGAGTTTTCACCGGAAGTACTGGCGCACACACAAAAGTTTGAACGTCAACCGCTCCACTCTGCACGCTTTTTGGACTTCACGAAGGCCTACGATCTTTTTTATTTTTGTCCCGCCCACTTCAAATCAAACCGTGATTGGTCAATTTTCCCATCACTCTTCAAACCAAAACACATAACTTGGCCTTCCCCGAGATGCGTGAAGTCCTAACCAATTAATGAGCCGGTTAATCTTGCTTCGATAGAGATGGACGATTCTGATTGGATAGTATGTTTCAGGACAGTAACCCTTTCATTGCCGATGTGAATTTGACAGTAAACTTAACTTTGGGACATAGATTAGCGAGAATGTAGTATTAAATGTATTGTATTAAATTAAATGAGAGTGATTGAGTTTTTTTTTATGTATACATATATTATTATTTAATACTAATATGTTTTTTTTCCAGAATTTTTTAAGGCCTTCTCTGAAGGCGTAGAAGGCCCTGAGGGTTCCCCTCTGCAAGATGCTACCAAATTGATAACTGAAGCACAGAAATTGTAGCCTGGCGACGCCATCCTATGTACTTCCGCCCAAAGATTTTGGCTCCGCACATAGTCTGGCCAAATCCCCCTACCTCGGTTCGCTCAGTGTTTTGCCAATCAGCAAACAGTTGCGAGTGGTGACGCAGAACTCACGCGCGGAGTCCATTGTAGTCCATATAATTGTAGTTCAACCGCAGCGGAAATAAACATGGCGACGGAAGAACGCTAGAAGCTATCCATGAAGTTGTCTCAACTCTGGAGAGCATTACACAATTAAAACGAGAGCAAGAGGAATGCCTCTTCAATATTGTTAGTGGCAAGGATGTCGTAGCTCTCCTTCCAACTGGCTTTGGGAAAAGTTTGATTTATCAAATGGTACCGGTATAATGAAAGCGGATGTGGGAAGCGTGATTCGCGAGCTAGAGCCTCGCGAGAGTAAGCATGAACCTCGGCGCATAACCAACGTCATTTCTAAACATTATGATTGGTTAAGGGAACTCTGTTACTCCAATGAATTTAAGTTGCTGGGTAAGGTCCCGCCCTCCATGGAAACGGATTCCTCTTGGGTTTTCCCAGACTGTTTGACAAAGTCAACAGTCGGCTTTCGCCCAGGCTACAGAAATTGTGCAAAGCAGGTGGTTTGAGACTCCACAAATTTCATTCTAATCGATATGAGGTTTTAAGTTTTGTGGAACCATCTGAGAGGGCCACCAGTGTGATCTCTGCTGACCATAAACCTGATTTGACACTTATTGAACACACTTTGGGTATGCAGTAGCATATTGAAAGTGACAGTCTGGGTTTTCATACAGATCTGAGAGACAAACCTGATACACGCCGTGGTATTCTGTCAACAATTGGTTCTTTGTATGATCCGTTGGGATTTCTGGCACCATTCATTGTGAATGGGAAGTGCATTTTACAGGATCTGTGTCGCAGAAAGATTGGGTGGGATGACCCTCTTCCTGAAGACATGTATGCACAGTGGAAAAGGTGGACGTTCAGCCTTCAGGATGTGAGAGCGTTGTTGATACCAAGATGTTATCATCCTCAAGGTTTTGGGAAAATTGTTCAAACAGAACTACACCACTTTTCAGATGCGAGTAGCATAGCTTATGGTGCATGCTCTTATCTTAGAGTTGTGAATGAGAATGGGAAGGTGCACTGTGTTTTGATCATGGCTAAAGCCAGAGTTGCTCCTTTGAAAGTCACAAGCATTCCACGTCTGGAGCTTTCAGCGGCAGTGGTTGCTGCTAGGGTGAGTGTTCTGTTAAAATCAGAACTTAACATGAAGATAGATGCAGAGTTCTTCTGGACTGATTCACAAGTGGTGTTGTCATATATTAATAATGAAGCGAGACGGTTTCATGTGTTTGTGGCAAATCGTGTCCAGGTTACAAGAGACAATACAAGTCCAAGTCAATGGAATTATATTGACACTACTGAAAATCCAGCAGATCATGCATCAAGAGGGCTTCGTGCTTCTGACATTTTGACAAGTAACTGGCTAAGGGGCCCTGAATTTTTGTTAAAGAAAGAAATAAACAAGAACTTAACATCATATCCTGATTTGTTGGTGGGTGATCCAGAGGTTAAAGTGGTACAGACATTTGTGACAACAAACGATGCTATGGATGTTCTGGAGCGTTTCACTAGATTTTCATCTTGGTTAACGCTTATTAAAGTAGTGGCCAGAATTAAAAGACTTGGATCCCAGAGTAAATATGGTTCCAATGTGGTGAGCGTTAAGGAACGTGAAGATGCTATTAAATCAGTGGTAAGGCTTGTGCAAGAACGTGCCTTTGGCTCAGAGATGAAGGTTCTACAGAGGAGAGAGTCTTTCACAGTCTAATCATCTCTTCCATTTGAACCCATTTATAAAAGATGGCTTGCTATGTGTTGCCAGACGATTGAAATATTCATCCTTTGGAGAAGATTTTAAGTATCCGATGATTTTGGCAAAGGAAGGCCATATTGTTCAACTTATTTTGGCTGACTGTCACGCTCAGGTGTGTCATCACACACAGTACATGAGCCAGCATATGAGACACGTTACCACAGAACAAACGATAACGTTAATAGGAGCTAAATGGCTAAAATAGTGTTAAAACATGATGCACACGACTGACGACCCACCCCACGTTTTTTTAAAGTCTTAGGTCGCTTCTTTTATTTGAAATAAACGGTCGGTTTAGTCAGTGCGGCATCTCTACTGAAGGAATGCACCTGTAACGTTATCAAAATGGCGGTTAGCGTCCGTTAA
The DNA here is from genome assembly GCF_027942865.1 of Odontesthes bonariensis. Taxonomy (NCBI): domain Eukaryota; kingdom Metazoa; phylum Chordata; class Actinopteri; order Atheriniformes; family Atherinopsidae; genus Odontesthes; species Odontesthes bonariensis. The sequence continues at coordinate 11,582,046 of NC_134525.1, forward strand.
TGCTAACAACTACTTGGCATGAATGTAAACGATTTCACCCGTTTAATGCCAAGTTTAGACAAGCGGCGACTATTTTGTGTTGCCAATTATTTTTTTACGTCGTGTTCGACAGCATTAGTGTAGTTAGGCTAAATATATAAATGTCATAACCAAATTAGACGTCTGCCTTTTGCCTGTTAACTTAGCTAACGTTAACGTTACCTCAGTAATGTTAGGCTAGCTGAACAAAGATTCATTTGATCGGAAATACTGTTAAAAACTCAATTGAGTTAGTGGATTATTTACATTCCAGGTTTATCCTGACACTTTACAGTTTGATGAAGCACATTAATATAATATATTAATGATTACTTACCAAGGGGTCGTAGTGCATCCCAAGAGAAGCAGCCTCCATCGCAAGTCCTTCTCGAATGTGGCGGTAAACCTTGGCTCAAGCTCAAACCTGCTTTGCACGGGTTAACCAGGGCACAAGCGCAAGGGCAAGGCTCCCGGCTGGCACTTTTGTTACAGTCTATGGTTAGATGTCTGTGACAAACTATTGTTTTGTGTTTGCCTGAAACATGTCTTGGTTGAAAAATAGTACTGTCACATTTATCTCTATGAATAAAGCTTAGAGGCTAATTAAAATATTCCCGCCCTGTACACTAAAATAACACACAGTTGTGTTAACTTGTCCAGTACACAAAATGTGTTAAGATTTTGAGCTTCTTAACACATGTTGTGCTGATTCCAACACAACATGTGTTAATATGTGACAACACATTTTTTGTGTCATTTTTTAACTCATCTTTTCTGAGAGTGATACACGTACACGTTCATTACAGTTCTCAAACATAATCGATGGTGGCATGTCGGTATATATAAATATTTTTGCCCAGAAGAAAAAAGAGCAACAACAACTACCGATCTATGCTCTTCTCTCGAAAAAAAACACACCTGCACCGCGGGCTTTAGAAGAAAAAAACGCTACAGAGCTGAGTCAGGATGCAGCGGCTCAGTCAGAAGAGCAGCGAAATACACGTGAGTCACTATTTGTCCCACTGTACTTTGTATTTTTTTTCAAAATCATTTTTAATTTTCTCCCGTTCTAATCCAATGACTCGGGTCGCGGTGAGGCAGTGCTGATCTCCACAATTTGAAGCCTTCAGTTCGTATTGATGATGAAAATGATTATTTTACAGTAGGCTACAGTAGTTATTTGTAAAAAAAAAAAAAAAAAAAAAAAAAAAAAAAACGTTTATACTGTACTTTTATTTGTTAAACAAATGCTTGGGCCTGTAAAACGGCTTTGTTCGTTGGTTTCAATGCATTATGCAGTATTTCATTGTATAATAATTGTAAAAAAAAAAAAGAAAAGGTTTCTACTTCACGGATTTCGCCTATCACGGGTTCTTTTTGGAACGTAACCCCCGCGAAAAACGAGGGTTCACTGTAATCCAAAATAAATTTGGTGTCCTGGAAATGAAGTCCTGGCTGGTGAAGCACAGGGGAGCCATGGACCCCAGAACACGCCCCTGCAAGGCAGAACCTGACGTAGAGGACAAGGAGGCCCTCTGGGCACTACTTTAAAAAGCATGCATACTAACACACACACACACACACACACACACACACACACACACACCATATCTACTGTAGATAGTTCTTACTCTACACATACTTTTCTTTACTTTTGAAATTTAATAAACTACAAACTACAAACACATTTGTTGACTGTCATTGATTTAATATGACTTTAACTGATAACGTCATGGAATATGGCCAGGACAGCCATACAGATTCGCGACACCTTGCATTGCTTTGTGCTGTGTCGCGTCACGTTGCGTTGCGTCGCGTCACGGTCTGTCTGATCAAAAAATTCATAGTTTACCCACCTCTAATTTACCACTACAGCCCTGCTTCCAACTGAATACTCAATTTGTTACAGCTGTGACAGTAAGGGTGATATTGTGAACACAACAGTGTTAACTGGACATGTAAAACTCCAGTAGACTCCATTACTGTAACGCTCTTTTAACTGGACTTCCCAAAAAGAGCATAAAACATCTGCAGCTCATCCAGAACGCTGCTGCTGGAGTTTTAACCCGGACTAAGAGATCTGAACACATCACAGCAGTTTTTAAATCTTTACACTGGCTTCCAGTCAGTCACAGAATAGATTTTAAAAGTCTGCTGATGGTTTACAAATCCCAGAACGGTTTAGGCCAGAAAATACATCTGTGATCTGTTCAGAGAATATAAACTCAGCAGAGCTCTTAGATCCAAGGACTCAGGTCAGCTGGTCCAGTCCAGAGTCCAGACTAAACATGGAGAAGCAGCATTTAGCTGTTATGCTGCAAACAAGTGGAACAAACTGCCAGTGGAGATTAAACTTTCACCAAATGGAGACATTTTTAAATCCAGGTTAAAAACATTTATTTTCATGCATGCATCTATGCATGAAATCTGCACGATATCTTTTAATTTATCTGGACTGTTGCTCGTTTTTAAATTAATTTAAATTATTTTAATTAGGGATGCACCAATACCGATACTGGTATCGGGCCGATAATATTCTAATGTACTCGTTAAAGGGGAACTGCGGTATTTTCAACGTTAAGCCAAGACATTTGTCAGGATGTGTGCCATATGAGCAGAAGGCGTGCACACTGATCACACAATAAAATCTCCTCATCTCTCCCTGCAGGATGACGGCAACTTTGTTATCTACGCTTGGAAGCCTGTGTGGGCTACAGACACTAACGGATCAGATGTGGTCCGTCTGTGCATGCAGCCAGACTGCAACCTGGTCATGTACAACCATAATGACACACCCATGTGGAGCACAGACACTAACATGTCTACAGAATGTAAGATGTGTCGTCTTCAGCTGACTAATAAAGGCAAACTGGAGCTTTACCGGGAGGGCGAAAAAAAGTGGAGCTCTGCCAACTCGAAGTGATGGCCTAACACGGCGTTACAAATGTCTCTGACCTCTCTGCATTTTAAAGTAATCTTTGCAGTTCTCTGGAGCTTGATTCTATGGTCAGATTTGAGAAGAAAATAAATAAAACATTCAAGTTTTCTGTCTAATATCACACATTGTCTTTGGTGCTTTGTTAAGACATAAAAACTGTCTGAATTTAACATTTACCCCCTTTTATTTTAGAATTCAGTCAATGTTGGAGGCATCATCGGTGGAGTGTTTGCAGCAGCAGCAGCAGTCGGTCTGTTGATCTTCTGGAAAAAGCGAAAAGGTAAAACAATGATCCAAATTTTCAATGTGTATGTTTGTCTTATGATGTTAACTGGCAGTTATCTGTAAATCTGACTCCACATCAAATTCAATTTTACATAAGGGGAAATAAAGTGGATCCATGACAGACTTTAAGTATAAAAAGTTAAAAATGCTTGTGTAGATCTAACATTAGAGCTGGGCTACACACCAAACAAAGCAGCATGGGGCGATTTCTTTCAGGATGGAGTTATATCATTTTCACCATTTAGTAGATTCAGGATGATCAGAAAACACTTTAACAAGAATCTGATGAGCTCACAGATAATGTTGGAACATAAAGTCTCTGTAAGAAATTACATCTTTCTGAGGATGAGGGAAGGTAACAAGTTTGAACCTCTGAAATATGTCACTTGTCAGTAAATTAATTAATAATTGAATGAATTAATAGATAAATAAATAGATAATCTTTGGGTTTCCAGAGAACCTTCAACTGTCTGTTCCTTCACAAAGTTAGAGCCATCATTGTTGCTGTGGTTGTAGCCTTACTGATCATAACAATAATAAAATAACATCCTGTGTTGACTTTTGTTTGTTGATTGTGTTGATGATATTGTCTTTTGGATTCAGGTCAACAAGACAACAACCGAAGGTCAAACAATGAAGAAATTAGTAACATGTAATTAATTTTATTTAGTTTTTTAGATGCTTTTAAATATTCATTTTAGCATATAATTTGTGTCTCGCTCTATCCTTTTCTATTTCAATTCTTGAATCAATCAATATTTTCCTCTCTGTTGAAATCTAGCCCTGATTAAAGTCCCAGTTGCAAAGTCAATCTCAGCTGAAATATGTCAGGCTGACTGAAAGTAGAGCTCATGAAAACATGAACGAACTGACATTATTCTATCTTGTAATGTGGAAATTTTGTATGTTTTTGTTAACAGACGCATGGAGGTCCAAGGTGCTGATGAAGGACTGATTTCTGACTTCTGCCGTGTCTCATCAGATGACAACCAGATGTCCTCTCCGTCCTCTCCGTTGCAGTTTAGTGAAGCTGACAGTGCAGTATGATTGTAATATAATTATGAACATTATATTCATGAAGTATTTTCTTTTTTATTGATTTTTCTTAGTTTTTTATTAGCAAAGAACAATTTTTTTTTTGTAATATAAGTTATAAAGAAAATAACAAATTGAAAAGCTCACAGATGCCCCCTGGTGTTCAATATTAGTCAATGCATCTGTTTTTAGACTGACAACAACTGTAGGAGATGCTAATGTTAGAAGATTTTCTTCCGTTCAAATGATACAGTAAAGTAAAGATTAGGCTCTTCTTAAATTTTACAAGTGCAATTAATTGAGCTTAACTGGAATGTTTTGCAATTGGTTCCGCCTCAGGTCATTGACCCGAACCAACTGCAGACCAAAAAAGTGTTTACAAACCGTATATGAAGCTATCCTGCTGCTATAAGTAAATGTGATTTCTTATATCAGATTAATAGACATTTCTAGCACAAATTTGTTAATCTGAAGGATTTTAAAACTGAAGTATTTACCATTTCAAGATGTTGAAGTCGGAATATGAATGTAATGATTCATGAAGTTTACTGTGATGTTTTATCTATTATTGCTTAATGCTGTCTTTTCCAGACTCGTTTTTTTTATTTTTATTTTAAATTGACCGTTTGAGGTCTATAAATAAAGTGCTTAAAAAAAAAAATGAATCGACTGTTTGCTCTTTGATATTAAATCGTTGAATCATCATTTGGGACCTGTGCCATGTGTATTGCATGTTCTCACACACACACACACACACACACACACACACACACACACACACACATTCATTAGCCCAGTAGCATACTCACTAAGCAGTTGTTGTGTTGTCCTGTGGTTTGAGGTCATCTGTATCCACAGTTGTATTATATGTGATTGCTACTACTTGTGTTTTTTTTCCTTGTTTGTTTGTTTGTGTGTTTGTTCTCTGCTTGTCTGCTTACAGGTGCTCCTGGTGGCTCTAAGAATGGATTCCCCGCAAAAGCCGTGGATTCTCTTCTGTTTTGTTTTTACAGATGTAGCAGCTGGTTGTTTCTTCCGATCTCCGTTCCGTTCTTTTTCTTTGCTCTCCCTCTCTCTCTGTCCCCCGGTCCGGTTTGGTACTGTCACATGTTAAGTATTGTAACAAAAATAAATAAATAAGGAGTTGATGGGCATCAAGGGTAGCTTTACATTCATAAAGCTTCCCTTGGCATAGCAAATGTGTTTGGCATAAACGGTATTCAGATTACAATTCTGCTGCCATAATGCTGGACAGGACAAGGGGTTGAAAAAAAAAAACTCTTTGAAAATAGCACACTGGTTGCAGGCACACTTTTTTTTGCCCATTATCACATTTGGTGTAGTAGCCTTAAATCACTTGATCTTTGATGATTGATATTAAGTATCGGTCAGTTTAAATGATCAACCTTTTAAGCTGAACATATTTGCCTTTTCGTTCTATTTCATACATGTTCTTTAACCTGTTCTTAGATCTGGCTCTGGGCTTTGGTTTGGCTTACATTTTAGATTCCTTCTAGTTACTTTGGGTTTAGGATGAACCAATAAATGTAATAACCAGATATTATGAAGGAATGTTAGGATTTTTAAAAAAAAAAAAATTATGTCCACAATAGGGACACTATGCTGATAACCAAAAACGTGATGTCCATGTATGTGGACGAAATGTCGTAGGAGCTTATTAAAGTGCATCATTTTTGTCACCAAATATGATGTACTGGAGTAGATTTCAAACACTGGTTTTGTCAGCGTTTGTCTTGATGACATTTTACTCATAAAATGTTATTCATCGCAGGCCAAAATGATACCAAAGCACCGTGAGAACCAGCTTTTCTTGATGTCAAACACTGCGCACAAGGACAAGAGAACTACAAGCATAAATGAGGTATAAGAAAGAAGTCTGGGAGTATTCTTCTCTGTCATTATTCACCTGCCACTTGTGAAAAGGATTTCTCTTGAAACCGTCCAGTTTTCATTCTGCTTTTGGGTCCAGAATTCAGAGGAACTGGTTTCAAAAAAGGACTGAGACATTAAAAATGACCTGAAAGAAGGAAAGTGACAGTTTACTGGCTGTTGGGCTCTGTCTGTTTGTTGTTGTCAATCACTGCTTCCTGAAAGTTATAGTTGCTTCTTTAAAAGATCAGCTGGTATCACTGCGCCCCCTACTGGACAGAAGCCGCAGAAGACAGAACACTTTACGACCAATTGCTTTATTTTCTAAAAAAAGAAAAACTATTTTGGGATTTCTGGAAATCTTCCAGCTATCCACTAAAATCTTAAATGATCAAATGATTCACAGTCAAGTTCTGAGAGAAAGAAAAAGATGTATGTGTTTAAAAACTCATCTAAATAGATTAACAGAAGAAGCGTAAAATGCAACTACAGATGTTCTGTTTTTATGTTAATGCCTTCATATTACAGAGATTAACTGGACTAATGTTACAAACATCAATTCATATAATGTAATGAATAAAATGAATAAATAAACAGCAAATAAACTATCTAAAAAAATATAACAGTAAGAACATAAACTTTATACAGACTCCTCAAATAAAAAAAGCAGAAAGCAACAAGTAGGCCAACAGCCTACTTTAATAATCAGTTTAGCTTCATTCCACTGACAGTGGGACAGTGATAAAAGAAAAGATTACTTTTTTATTTCATTCAGTTTTATTTAAGTCGCACCAAATTAAAACAACTATCATCACAAGAAACCTGAAAGACACGGTCCAGTTTAAGCAATAAAACCTACTTCTTTCAAATCCAAAATAGACAAAGTCATCTGATGCCAGTTTTAAAAGAAGCTGCCTTGGTAAGGAAAGCAACAGATTGCATTAAATCTGTTCTCTGATCCAATCACCCATCCTGAGTGTGCTCAAGAAAAAAACTCCCTTTGAACAAGAAGAAACCTCCATCAGAACCAGAACCAGGAAGAGCGGCCATCTGTCTCGACCAGCTGGGGGTTAGGAGGACAACAAACGCCATGACACCAGACCAGGGAAACACAGGTTAATGACAGCAATAATGTCACATGTACATGGAGAGTACAGAGAGCAGAGGGAGGAGAGGTGCATCATGGGAGCTCCCCCAGCAGTCTGGGCCTATAGCAGCTTAACTATGGGATGTTTCCCACTATGGAAGGCTCTGCCTCCCAAACTGCCAGCTGGTTTCACAGAGAGGGGCCTGATAACTGAAGGCTCTGCCTCCCAAACTGCCGGCTCCACAGAGAGGGGCCTGATAACTGAAGGCTCTGCCTCCCAAACTGCCAGCTGGTTCCACAGAGAGGGGCCTGATAACTGAAGGTTCTGCCTCCCAAACTGCCAGCTGGTTCCACAGAGAGGGGCCTGATAACTGAAGGCTCTGCCTCCCAAACTGCCAGCTGGTTCCACAGAGAGGGGCCTGATAACTGAAGGCTCTGCCTCCCAAACTGGCGGCTGGTTCCACAGAGAGGGGCCTGATAACTGAAGGCTCTGCCTCCCAAACTGCCAGCTGGTTCCACAGAGAGGGGCCTGATAACTGAAGGTTCTGCCTCCCGTTCTACTTTTAGAAACTCTGGGAACCTCAAGTGAACCTGCAGTGTGAGAGCAAAGTGCTCTTTTAGGAAAATATCCAACTATGAGATCTTTAAGATATGATGGAGCCCGGTGATTAAGAGCTTTAAATGTGAGGAGAAGAATCTTAAATTCTATTCTGAATTTAACAGGGAGCCAATGAAGAGAAGCTAAAACTGGAGAAATATGATCTCTGCTGTTAGTTCTCATCAGAACTCTGGCTGCAGCATTTTGGATCAGCTGGAGGGTTTTCAGCTCAATAATTTTTATAACTCTGAGACAAGATGTTCCTGAAATTGGTTTGTAACCAACTGATTGGATCCATCTGGCTTTGTGAATAAGATTTGCTGAGTGTAATCTAAACAGAGTGGATATCTATGCTATGCTGTGCATTAATATTACCCAGTGCAAGCACGTATAAGATGAAAGAATCGGTTCAAGCACAGAACCCTGCAGCTCATAACTCTATGAATGACTCTGGTGTGAGGACTCTAGTTTCTTTCATCCTTTAAGGTTCAAACTGGTCTGTTTTGTCCTGACTGAAATCTCTAATCCCAATACACTGCAAGATAAACACGGTTGGTTTGTATTCCTTCAGTCCATGGTGCAGAGGTTAACTCATCTTCAGCTCTGTTCTCATCTATTGTCCATATCATGTTAATCTATCCAAACTCACAATCATTTAAAGCTACCTCACCTCAGGAGTGTGCAGTGTCTTCACTGGAGTTTTGCTGTAACTGTTGTGGAAAGTTACGTAGTGGAGTTCTGTTGACCTAAAATGTAAAAGCACAGCTTCAAAACAACATCGTTTTAAAGAGCGACTTCAGGTTATCACAGCAGGCTTCGTTGCTTCTTTGGCTCTTCTCATTTCAGTGAGCTTCACTCCATTCAGGCTGACACACAATGAAATGATCTTTTCGCAAAGTCATTGTTGAAATCAATCACATAAATTAATTCATTATAAATTCAATGATCACTAAATGAGTGAGGAAACAAAGTAAAGGTCCCAAGAATCTTTCTGTTTTTAGCTTTAATTTGTGTTTGTGATGTTTTTTGTCGACTTCTGATGAGCCAAGACTACGGTGACATTAACACACACACAGGAAACATTATAATGGGAGTAAACATAGATTTTAGACAAGTTTTTTACCTGATCTGTTGTACAATACCAGGGCAGCCAGTGCTGCTGCTGCTGCGACAGCTGCTGCGAACAAAACAACTGCAATCACTCCACCTCGTCCCCTCTGTTTCTCAACGGGGTTTGGACTACACACTTTGTTGCCTGAATTTTCAGAAACGGAAAAAGTGTCTCAGCATACTTTTTTTTAAATGATATTTTCAGTTAAAACGATATTTCAGATAACTGAGATTCTTGCAAACGGTTCTTGAGGTGAATACGGGTGGATGCCTCTAAAACTGGTCGCTCACTTTGTGGCTCGGTGTGGAAACAATCAACTCATCCTCAACATGAACAGAAATAAAAGAGATTATTGTGGATTTCAGGAGGACCAGGAGTAAACCAAACACCGTCTCAATCCAAGGAGAAGAGGTGGAGGTGGTTGATGAACACTTTGGAGTTTATCTGGACAGCAGACTAAACTGGAAATACACCAAGGCTGTGTTTGGTTGACACCTGCCGTGTAGTTTTCGGATTACTCCACTGTTCTGTCGCTCATATCCACAGCTGACTGTAGTCAGTTATACAGTTCATGCTCTCTGGTGGTCTCTGCCAGATTGTCCATGTTCCTTGTGACTGTTCCTTGTTTACTTCTTGTGTTATTCTTTGACCTTATCTTATACTCAGTTGTTTCATTGTGGCTTGCTCGTGTTAGAATTGTTTTCTTCCAGATGTTTGACCCTAACTCTGGTTTTAGATTCTACCAAACCCTCACTTGAGACGTTTGCCTTGTGGACGTGTATGATGCTGTGCTTCGAAATAACTAGTTTAATAAATCAGACTTAAAGTACAGAAAACTGTGTGTTTTAGTCAAAAGTACTGTTGAATGAAAGTCAAAAGTTGCACGGAATGCTATTTAAACTCGTAGTTACTATCCACCGCTGCTTACTCCTTTTCTTGAAAGTAGCTCTCCTGCTGCTTGTTCTGGTGCTGACGGTGCAGCTGTAGATCAGATCCGTATCACTGTCTGAAAGTATCAGAGAGCTGCTGATGTTGTAAAGCTGCTGTTCAGTCTGCTGGACGGAGGCTGTGTCCTGGAGCTTCATGTTGGATGGAGGGCTGGTGGACCAGGTGAGCTCAGGTTCGGGGTAGATCCAGTTAGAGCTGCAGGTGATCCTGTTTCCTACCTGATCGATGCTGACTTCACTGACTGAAGCTGCAAAGCAAACAAACAAAGCTCGTCAAGAACACCAAAGGAAACAGCAACATAAATTCAACACAGCTCAACAAAGACGTGTCTGTAAAAACATTTCTATAAAAGATCTACAACCTTCTACTTTCAAGGCAACAAATGAGGACTTGTGTCCATTTGCGGTGCTGGTGTAACACTGATATCTGCCTTCATCCTGAACCTTCACCCCTGTCAGCTGCAGTGAGCCGTTCCCTTTGGAGATCTCATCCTGAAACAGTGATGTTCTCTTTATGAAGAGCGGGCTCTGGGATTGCAGCTGGTCCTGATTGTTGTAGAAAGAGTGGACATAAAGTTGTTCTTCTTTCATCTGAATCCAGTGGATGACGACGTCAGCACCGTGGAAGCTGCACGGTAAGACGCAGCTCTCGTTGAAAACACAGGACACCTCAGTGTCTGAAACATCAAATAAAGACACATCATTACAGTTCAGAAAAACACATATATATTATATGTATATAGATATTACATCCTTATTTTGATCTATCCGACAGTAACTCCCTGCTTCTCCTGCTATTTTGCTCTCAGGATCAAACCATCAGAAAAAACTATTGAAGTGTAGACGGATGAAGCTGCAGCAGCTAAATGCATAAATGCATCTTATAAAAGCCCAATACAGAAAATTGATTTAACTCTGATAAGACAGAGAACATTAAAATGCTTTTTGTTTTTCACAAACAAGGAAATGTTGTCAGGAGTTTGAAGACTTGGTTTTCTGACGCTTTTCTGTGGCTTGTTTTCATGACGTGAGTGAGAAGGAATGTTTCCAGACAGGTTAAACGAGATTCCAGTTCTGACATTTTTTAATCTTAAGAAGTGATTTATTCTTCCTTTTTCTACTCAGTCAAGATTTGATTTCCGGTCATATCATTCTATACATATCCCACCTCAATTGTATATATTTCTTTATTTTCTTTCTTTTTTACTTGTCTCTGCTATGTTAACTTTTATTTAATGTTCTGTGGCGCTGTTACACCAGGTCAAATTCCTGTGTACGTTGTAGATTTTGCGAATAAAGAGATTCTGACCAGGAGACGCTCTCACTTTTGACTTCACGTGTATCATGTAGATTTATTAACTTATTAGTTTGTTGTGTTTGAAATGAGTTTTCATGTCGGTGTAACTAAAACTTATCTGAGTGTCCATCAAAAGAACACAAATTCATGCTGTGCCTCCAAATGTTGATTTAACACTTGCACAGTTTGTCCAAATATTCCACATGAGTGCAACAGAATTCTAAACAAACTTACATCCAGTAAATCCCTGTTTGATTTATGATGCAGATGTTGAAACATTTAGAAATGAAAGCTCAGTTTTTAAAAAGACTTGTTGACATTCCTCAGACTTTTACAGTTTTAATGACAGAGATGAGCTCAAATTAAATTCATTCCTCTCTGAATACAGTTTTGATTTCGTCATTTTTGTTTAACACACATTTGCTTCCTTATTTTTCAAACATACTTTGTATTGACGCTGGAATAAGACGAAGCTGAATGTGCAGTAAACGTTTGACTCACCTCCGTTTGAAAGACTCGAAGGAAAAGCCAGGACCACCAAAAACACGACACACTTCATCTCAGTCATTGTTGCTTTGGGATGTTTTCTGCTTGCTGCTGCTGTAATATACAATAAAAGACCAGGAAGTAAGAAGGAGATGTGACAGAGTAAAGAATCTGATCTAACTGGTGTTGTTTACTTTTACTTCATATGAAGGCTGCACCCATGAATCATCCTTAATGAAGATATTTGAAATGCTTTTGTGTGGCAGTCAGTTTTTCTTCCCTCCACTAAACGGTGTCGAACACAAACACGAGAATATCAAACAGCATTAATTGTTTCTAATCTTCTTCTGCTCTGACAGACTTTACATAACCTGCACTGAACTGCTGAGGAGGAATACTGTGAATAAGCCACAACTTGAGACAGAATAAAATCAACAAAAGTCTTTAAAAACAAATGTTGGTCAACAATTCAGGTTTTGTCTTCATTCTGCAACATTTGAAAATACAGAGGTTAAATCATGTAAGTCTCTTTGGATAGAAGCTGTACAAGATCAGTCATTAAGGTCATGGCAGTCCTAAGTTTTTGTCCTAAGAATTTGGATTCTGTCCAAGTTCATGAAGATGTTTCACCTCTGAAAGTTTCCTTCGTTCTGTCTGATTGGTGCAGAGTTTCAGGTGATACCATCCATCATACCTCAGAGGACATTGTTGGGTGTTTTCTATCACCCAAATTAAAGAATGACAGCAAATGTGTTTTTCTCTATAAACGCCAACATGACTGCAGTCATTACTGAAGCTTTCTTTGATCATATTATTTGAGTAATTAGGAAGAAATCTATTATAGGGAAATACTGCTGTGTCACATTTAAATGATATTTCAGAAATACACAAATAAACTGTAGCTCTCGTCACAACACAAACACGGATCGTGGTTCTTACTGGCATTTATTTGTTTCTTCTCCCATTCACACCGTGAGAACTGCTGGCACAAACATACAAATACGGTTCCCAACAAAGAAACAATGTCACGTATTATAAACATAAACAAAATGCATCGTTCACACACAGAAAAATACCTCATTAGCCGCTTGCTGTGAGAGAGGTTCTTGACGTTTTCAGCCACGCTTAGCAGTATAGTTTCAATTAATCTGCCGCGGCAGCACACAGGTAATGAACATTAATTGGTTCCGGGCCAAAACACCACAGCACCGATAAGCAAAATTAAATACATCATGAAATGAACCCATCTTATAACACACATATGAATTTGCTTAAATAACATAATCTAAATTATTCAAGAAATGAAGTGAAATTTTATTTTTAACATAAATTCAACAAAGCTGCTTGTTAATTTAATATTACCAATCAGTTTGGTCTTTGTTTATGTCATTTTATGGTTGGTCGTTATTTTGCGCACTTTGGTTTGTGACACATTAAGTTTGTTCAACAGTTGTACCGTGCATGTTCGTTAATTACATTAGTATTTTCATTTTATTTAAAGATGTGAAAACTTTCTGAGACTCATAATGTTTTAGTCCTATATTAATTTATTAGTTTCAACTAAATTATTATGAGACTAACGGTAACCTGGAACAGCTGACCATTTTTGGTATCTCTGAATATCAGAGAGATGTGCGCTGTCTGCTGCCAGATGTCAGCTTTCAGACAATTGAAACATCGAGAGCCTGTTAGTTGATCAGGTTATGGTTTATAATTATGATACCATGGCTTTATATCGGCTGTTATCAGGTTATGGTTTATAATTATGATACCATGGCTTTATATCGGCTGTTATCAGGTTAGGGTTTATAATTATGATACCATGGCTTTATATCGGCTGTTATCAGGTTATGGTTTATAATTATGATACCATGGCTTTATATCGGCTGTTATCAGGTTATGGTTTATAATTATGATACCATGGCTTTATATCGGCTGTTATCAGGTTATGGTTTATAATTATGATACCATGGCTTTATATCGGCTGTTATCAGGTTATGGTTTATAATTATGATACCATGGCTTTATATCGGCTGTTATCAGGTTATGGTTTATAATTATGATACCATGGCTTTATATCGGCTGTTCTTTGGCTCAACATGATGTGGCCTGTCATGTCATGGCGTCTCTATATGTGTGGACACATCAGCTGCTGCAGGTTAATATCTCCGGAACGATTTCGATATCACTTTTTAAGCGCAAATAAATTGGCAAGTTATCATGAAAATCCGTCTCACGCACACTTGCGTGCCTGCGTCTGGAAAAGTCATGGAAACAGAACGGATTGCGTTCGATGCTCTATTGAAGGCCGCTGCGTTCTTTACTTCCTTCCTTTTTACCTGAACTTGGACTGAACATCCACAAAGCTTTGGTAAAAAACCTGCTCGGCCTTTTATTGCTGAAAAAGTTGGTGAATCACCGAAGGAAGAAGAAAAACCTCAACCTGAAATGATGCCAGCACCGGGAGAGGAAGACCTGGTCGCACGACTGCCACGTCCAACCGGTGAGTAAAATTAAATTAATGTTTTTCCTTCATATCAATGATTTATTTAATTGGAAATAACTAATTACCCCAAAATAGGAATATTGTCTTTTATGGCACTTAAAGGAGCCATCACTTTTGGGGACATAAAGGTCGTAAATTCCCCAGAGTTTGGCAACATCATTGGTTTACACTGTAAAGTTTCTGGATGTAGCATAAAGTTGGTCCGCGTTTATTTGAATTCCCGGGAAAAGTGAAGAATGTTATAGCCTAATGGCGGTTTAGTGATTTAAAAAGAATGTTATATTTTGGTCGAAAGCATCTGTTTTGTCCAATTTTGTCTCACAATTTTATAAAACAAAATGGCGACTTAGAGTTTTTTCATAAAATGCTCTGAATGCATTTTTTGTTGTTGTTGGTCACTATGGAAACTATGGAACTATTAAAATAAGCTTTCTGAACAGACGTCAGAACGTCCCGGCGTCAACCAGCTGAGTTTACGTGATAAATTAAATTTCACTTTGTGTCTGTTTTTATCAAAATACACAATAATTGGATCTGTTATAAGTGAGCAAACAGCTTTTTGTGCCTCCTCTACTCATTTTTGTACTGATGAAAGTCATTATAATTTTGTACATTCACCCGGTTGCCGTGTTTTTTTTTTTTTAACTTCCTTAAAACTTGTTTCATCTGGGTGTTATGTTGTTTTTCCCTCCACAAAACAAAATGCTTTGGGTTGTTCAAAATGAAGTCCCCTATACTTATGCACTATGTATTCTGTTTGTGTTGAACCAAATACGTTTTATTTCTAAGGTAAGGCAAGTTTAAGTGTTTTAACTCTGAGGTGATGGTGCATGCTGCATGTCTGGTACTGGCGTTCTCATCTGTGTGTGTGTGTGTGTGTGCGCGTGCTGTGTGTGTGTGTGTGTGTGTGCATGCTGTGTGTGTGTGTGCATGCTGTGTGTGTGTGTGTGTGCATGCTGTGTGTGTGTGTGCATGCTGTGTGTGTGTGTGTGTGTGTGTATCAAACCGGTTGCAAAGTTGAGTCAAATGTGAGCTTCCTACATAAATTGTTGCCTGTCAGAATGTGAAGGTCACTGGCTGGTGTACTTGTTTATGTGTGTGGGGTTTTTTTCTTCGCTGTTCTCCATGTTTCGTGGTTGTGCTAGAAAAACGTTTCAAATCCTAAGAATCTGCGTTGTTGGTTTGTTTTTTAAGCGTATATCCTAGAGAGATGCAGTTCTCAATTTAAGCTGCTTCAACCACATAAACATACGCACACACACACTTCTGATAAACCACTATTTACATGTGGTGTGTCAGCACATCCTTTAAAGAGAAGTACTAAAATGTTTGCAATTCAACTTTCTGTCTCGCAGGTCGTGGCCACATTGGAGAGCGTCCTGCAGCTGAGGAATACCCCGAGCTGCCCCGCATCAGGGATGAAGATGACGGTAACAGTATCGCTAGCCATGTGTCCTCACATGATGAGAATGTGCAGAGAGGTCCTGTTGGTGTAGTTTATAATGATGATGAGACTGTGCTGGCGAGAGGTGTTATTGGTTTAGTTTCTGATGATGATGACGTCACTGTCTTCCCTTTTTGGTTGGATTATTATACCGATTATTTTGCCGAGTATTATCAGGTTTGGGATTATGTTGATGATGTTGATGAGGCAGAGGACTCTGATACAGATAGCTGTACCAGTGAGGGCACACTGTACTTGTACTCTGAGGGAGAAGCTTGGTTTGATCTAGAGGAAAGCGATGTAGAGGATACAGATATCTGCACTAGTGAGGAATCGGTGTACTCGTCCTCTGAGGGAAAATTTTATTGGTCTGATCCTGAGGAAAGCGATGCAGAGGACTGCGATTGTTCCGCTTCTCGCCCTGGCACCTCCAGAAAGAGGAGCAGGGAGGAAAGCCAAGAATCGCAGCCCGATGCCAAGAGGCCGAGGAAGAGTTGTGAGGAGAGCTTTGGAGAGGAGCAGTTCTCTCCAAAGCCACCTCCCTCAACCTCTGGCCTCAGCTTCCCACAGAGTCTAGGCTGGGATGTTAAGAGGGCCAGATGGGATGACAGCAGCGACTCAGACTAAAGTTGTCATCCAGCACCTTTCTTTACTGCTTGCTAAATTTTGTTTTCTTAAACTTTAGTAGGTAACATTTGAGTCTAGCTGGACTGGTAATGCCTTAGGTAGCGTATTGCACCAGGGTCTTTCTTTATCCGGTCGCTAGATTTTGTTCTTTTAAACTTTAGGAGGTAACTGGAGTCTAGCTGGACTGGTAATGCCTTAGGTAGCGTATTGCACCAGGGTCTTTCTTTATCCGGTCGCTAGATTTTGTTCTTTTAAACTTTAGGAGGTAACTGGAGTCTAGCTGGACTGGTAATGCCTTAGGTAGCGTATTGCACCAGGGTCTTTCTTTATCCGGTCGCTAGATTTTGGAAGACAATATTTTAGAGCGGTGTTTTACATTGGGCAGGGCTGGCACAGCCTGTGGTAGCGTCTTACACCCGGCCGATGTAATGCTGTAATACTAAATGTTATGAGAATGTCGTGTGTGTAGTAGGAAGAGGACTCAAATGCAGGGCACAGAAGGCAGGCATGGCAAACAAAGTGAGCTTTAACTATAACTGGTCTGAGCTAATGAAGACGTCCAGGAATGTATAAAAACCACAGGAATAAGAAATATCATGTGTAGGTTGTTATTCAGGGGCTAACCTAATGTGTATTTATTCAAAAATGTAGAATTTCTGATACATATTGACCATTTACTGATAGCTTTAGATTTATTTGACCCGTGGATCGGTTATCAAATGTTGCGTTCACTTGTCGGGGGAGACCTCAAAGAGATAAATGACAGCTAGCGAGAGAGTGAGAGACGGGGGGGCAGTGTGTCAGGAGAAAGAGCGGGTCATCCACTAATCAAAGGGTTGGTAGTTTGATCCCCACATCCTCAAGTTCAGATGTTGAAGTGTCCTTGGGCAAGGCACCCAAACTCTGGTGTTGATGTTGGGTTAGAGTCAGACAACGCGTCAGGGGACGAGTGGAAATACTGAGGGATGTAAAAGATTACGTATGGTTTATAAAACTTGTGTTCTGTTATAAGGTGGAATCATCATAATACGTAACGGTGTCGTGGTCACCTGGTAGTTTTCGCTTTGACTGAGTGGTTGCTGCATGTCAGAGAGAAAGAGGGGGACGCACTGAACTCACCTTTGGAATTTTTTCAGGCCAAAGATAGCACTGTGAGCGAGTGTGTTGTGGAGTGTTACAAACCGGTTTATCTGCAGGACTCGGCTTTGTAATTCATTTGCAAACTAGATATAATAGTAAGCATTCTCTTCACTGCTACCTGAGTCATGTCACAGTCATATAAGTACAGGAAGCTGGAACTGTCTTCACAGGCTAAGTTTCAGGAGGGGGTCCCTCCTTCTGATCCAGGCCTGATTCAAATCAAAGTACTTTATTAATCCTGCGAGGGGAAGTTAAAGGATTTCCCCTCGCAGGATTAATAAAGTGTCCACCTCTGATGTTCCTCTTTTGTGTGAACACATGTCACGCTGGCCTGAGCCTCTGTGGCTTCCTGCTGATGGCAAAGAAACAACAACCCTGACACCAACGGAGGACAAACTGGAACACCTGAGCTACCGCAGGTAACATATTGTGCAAAACAGGTGAGTGCATGATTCCGTCTGACTAATGAATGAAATCTACAGAAATCACTGTGTGCTGGCTCACACATGTTGAGTACTTGTGCAGTTTTTCCTTCCTTTTCCTGCTGTGTTTTACCGAGGTGATCATGGATGAGAGAAGACTCCAGCGCAGGTCCTAAGGAGAAAGACTGTGGACCCGACACTGCCGTTATGCACCCAGGGTTTCCGTGACGACGAGGAGCTCCCAGCCGGATGAGAGAAGCTGATGTTAAAAAAAAAAGAAATAAAGGAGGACTTGAGGTAGGTCCTTTTTAGTGTCACAAAGTCGTGATCAGTTAAAAGGCCCATTATATACTGCAGTTAGAGGATATTAGCTGATATTATAGAAAAAAGTAAAGAAACAAGCTGCTATTTTAAAAACAAAAGATGACAAAAATATCACAAAGTTATGCTTAAGCTTAAATCAGGACTTTCTTTCTGTCTTCCTTGTAGCACCTCACAGTGGACATGGACCAGTCCCAGGAAGCTCCAGCAGCACAGCCGTCCCCTGAACACACTCCAGCACCAAATCTGCTCCCAGACACCGGACTATGGATCGGCCCCAGCTGAAACGATGAAAAGCATCCCACACCGAGCCGTACAGATGAAGCCGTCTCCGTGTGTGAAGCTCCTCACAGACACACAGAGAAGAAGATCTGCTCACCTACACCTGCAGAATTAACACAGTCCAGACAAGACGCAGACAGTTGGGACTGAAAGACAACCAGTGGGACAGTGTTGTTCCTTAAAGACATTATTCGTAAATGATGTTTAAAAAAATGTTTGCATTTACATTTTACATGCTGCTTTGGTGCTGGAATCAATAAAAATGAACAGTTTTTACACTTACCCTCTCCTCTGCTGAATGAAACACCAAACAATAACTTTGCCTCAGAGAACGACCATCTTCTGATGCAACGCTCTTAAAAGCAGACCCGACAAAGCTTTCTGCAGTCTGTGTCAGACACATAAGGAATATTTCACTAATCTGAATTCTAAATGATCAGCTATAACATTTGATTTAGTCTTTCTTTGACTCATAGCCTCATTCCACAGATATGACAGAACAAACATGGGAGGCAGTTTACAGTAGATATCATCCTGTTGGTAGAATGCCTTTAAAACTCAGAAGAAGCTTTTTTTCTACTAAAGTGCATCAAATTAAATTGTATCATCCAAGAGTCTGTAATTTAACAGGTTTTTCTTCAGGTTTCCTTAACAATGACATGACATCACAGCTCTTTCAGCTGCATCATGTGGAAATATTTCAGGTTTTTTTGCCAGAGGGCTGGCTCGGACTAATGAATTTATCTGGAAAAACTCACAGTACTGAGGAGGATGTTGTTTAAAACTCCTTAAACCAGCCATCTTCTTTTCTGGATATTTGTTATAATAATAGTAATAATAATTAAAAAAACATTTAAAAAGAAAGAAAAAATATCTGAAAGGGTTTTAAAGGTTCTCCTGGTTTACCTGGATGTGTATGCTCATTGTCCCAGTGCAGAAGCAACTGAATAATAGTGGTACCCTCTAAAACACAACGGCATGGGTCTCTGGAAGTTAGAGATGTGGGCTGAAAAATGCGCTTCTCATCACTGCCGAAGCTGCCGCCAGCTTTTAGTAACTTAAGACAAAGTTACTCATCATTTACACATCATTTCTGCTACCACTGCAGACACATCTGAAACTTCCAACTGAATACTCAATTTGTTACAGCTGTGACAGTAAGGGTGATATTGTGAACACAACAGTGTTAACTGGACATGTAAAACTCCAGTAGACTCCATTACTGTAACGCTCTTTTAATTGGACTTCCCAAAAAGAGCATTAAACATCTGCAGCTCATCCAGAACGCTGCTGCTGGAGTTTTAACCCGGACTAAGAGATCTGAAGACATCACAGCAGCTTTAAAATCTTTACTCTGGCTTCCAGTCAGTCACAGAATAGATTTTAAAAGCCTGCTGATGGTTTACAATCTGTGATCTGTTCAGAGAATATAAAGCCAGCAGAGCTCTTAGATCCAAGGACTCAGGTCAGCTGGTCCAGTCCAGAGTCCAGACTAAACATGGAGAAGCAGCATTTAGCTGTTATGCTGCAAACAAGTGGAACAAACTGCCAGTGGAGATTAAACTTTCACCAAGTGTAGACATTTTTAAATCCAGGTTAAAAACATTTATTTTCATGCATGCATCTATGCATGAAATCTGCACAATATCTTTTAATTTATCTGGACTGTTGCTCGTTTTTAAATTAATTTAAATTATTTTAATTAGGGATGCACCAATACCGATACTGGTATCGGACAAATAATATTCTAATATACTCGTACTTGTTAAAGTTAAAGGGGAACTGCGGTATTTTCAACATTAAGCCTCTTTTCTGAGTCGTCTGCAATGTTTTAGAACCCCCCTCACCGCTTTTTAGATGTTTACTGCTGTCTCCGGTATTTGCCTAATTTTGATTCTTCTCAACCTGCTTCAGAATGGCAAGACATGTACATGTAATGTCCAAAAAGGTCCGTAAAAGCACAATTAAACGTCCTTTTTCAAAATAATCAACTCACCGGAGTGGTTACTGGTGTGCACTGGTAATCCATATCAAATTTCGTTGCGAAAAGTTGCTTCTGTCGTGTTTTATTTGGCAGCTCGTTCATGCTCGCACTATTTTCTTAGCGGTGGCGGAGTAATATCAACAAACATCCAGTACAAAATGTCAAATGTCAGGCGGATCGGTGCGGTGTCCGCTGGGATGCCCGTCGTAGTGAAGAAGCTGAGCCAGAAGGCGAAGCTCTCGATTTACCGGTCAATCTATGTCAATCTACATCGTCTATGGTCACGAGCTGTGGGTAGTGACCGAGAGAATGAGATCGCGAATCCAAGCGGCCGAAATGAGTTTCCTCCGCAGGGTGTCTGGGCTCTCCCTTATTGGGCTCGGTGTTGGTCCAAGTTCTGGAAACATTCGTCTGTGAAATATTTTACACAAATCTCTTCGGTTCTGTCGTCACAGTCCCAGAAAACACTAAATCTGTCCACTGGCTCTTTAGCAGTTCTGATGCAGGAGCTCTAAACAGATTTTTTACATCCATGTACAGATCAATGAGCTGGCCAAAGAGCTGTGGGCGGGGAAAGGCAGTTTTGGCATAGCCATATATGGGCTCTGGGGGGAAATAACCTTGATGTCATAAGGTCTATCATCATTTATACTGGAATATATTTTTCTTTTAAATGGACACAACATCACACATTTCTTCTGTTTCAGAATAATGAGCAGGAACTACTTGTCCAAAAATGATGAGCTGCGTGAGGGGGACTCCATGATGTCGAACAACAAGCAATGGATGGATATGTTTTAGGTGCTCAAGACATTTGTCAGGATGTGTGCCATATGAGCAGAAGGCGTGCACACTGATCACACAATAAAATCTCCTCATCTTTCCCTGCAGGATGACGGCAACTTTGTTATCTACGGTTGGAAGCCTGTGTGGGCTACAGACACTAACGGATCAGATGTGGTCCGTCTGTGCATGCAGCCAGACTGCAACCTGGTCATGTACAACCATAATGACACACCCATGTGGAGCACAGACACTAACATGTCTACAGAATGTAAGATGTGTCGTCTTCAGCTGACTAATAAAGGCAAACTGGAGCTTTACCGGGAGGGCGAAAAAAAGTGGAGCTCTGCCAACTCGAAGTGATGGCCTAACACGGCGTTACAAATGTCTCTGACCTCTCTGCATTTTAAAGTAATCTTTGCAGTTCTCTGGAGCTTGATTCTATGGTCAGATTTGAGAAGAAAATAAATAAAACATTTAAGTTTTCTGTCTAATATCACACATTGTCTTTGGTGCTTTGTTAAGACATAAAATCTGTCTGAATTTAACATTTACCCCATTTTATTTTAGAAATCAGAATGTATCAGAAAGTAACTCCCTGATTTTCCTGCTGGTTTGTTTTCAGGATCAAACCATCAGTAAAAACTGTTGAAGTGTGGACGGATGAAGCTGCAGCAGCTCTGCATGAATGTTTTTAGAGCACAAGCTGGTTCAGCACCAGTGAAGTTGGTGAGTTCAGTTCAGTTCAGTTCAGTTTTATTGTCATTGCACAAATAGTATAAAAAAATATACATTAGACAACGAAATTAAGTTACAAACTCTCACCTCAGTGCCAAGGAATAAATAATAAATAAACAAGACATGTAACTTATCAAATAGACAAACACACAATAAAGGACACTATACTAATTTACACAAAAGTGACCGTAAACAGATACATATGCGTCAGTATGAGAGAGAGAATATTGCACTTTCCGTATATTGCAGGTGGTGTGTCTGCTCACAGCCCAAACATACTCAGAGACAAAGCCCACCTGAGGCACAGCCTGTTCACCCTGCTGTCATATGGAGAGTGATACATAACCTTCTGCCTCCCAGTAGACTTTAGAACAGTAATGGCTGCAGTAGATCAGTTATTTTATCAAACAAGCCTGTGAGACACATATCTTTATGAGCATATAATCTCTGTGGTCCCTCCTGCTTCAGTTGGTGTTTACAGTGACACTCACACACAGACATTTATACACACACTTCATAGAAACAGGACATAATGAAAGTCATCCACACACTGGTTCACTACAACTTACATCACAATGTAACAACCACATCATAACTATCAGTAGTTTCTAAAAGTTTCATTGTTAAAGAACAAAACCTGAGCAGTTACAAATATGTCTTTAATAAATCTACACGATTGTGATTAATAATAAACCTACACACCACATAAATGATCCAGTCACGTATATGACGCTGGATGACGCTGTGACGCTTTGCGGGGGACGTGTTGCATCACTTCCTGTTACCTTGCTCGTGCACTGTGGAATTTCTTACTCCGCTTGGAATACTGATAATCACTTTATTTCGATCTATAACTTACACAATTTTGCATAGTTAAGCTCTATAGCTTACCGTTCTGTTCTAACACACTCCTACAGATCTTTAATCTTTATTGTCACTTTTTAACGGTGTGTCTGGTTCTCTAGCGTAGCATGGCTACCGGTTCTCTTCCTCCTTCTCCTGCTTTCACCTGCTCCGTGTGTCAGATGTTTAGTTACTCCTCTGCCTCCTTTAGCGATAATGGTACATGTAACAAATGTAGTCTTTTTGTAGTTTTGGAGGCGAGGTTATCTGAATTGGAAGCTCGGCTCTGCACTGTTGAAAATCAACCGATAGCGAGCCAGGTCCCTTTAGCCAGTGTGGAGCCACCTAGCGTAGCTAGCTCAATTAGCCTCCCCCTAGCAGAACCTGAGCAGCCAGGATTACAACGTGTCTGGGTGACTGTCAGGAAGAGGCATAGCTCTAAAGTCAAGCCCGTTGTTCACCATCGACCCGTCCACGCTTCAAACAGATTTTCCCCACTCAGCGACACACCCGCTGAGGATAAAACCCTGGTAATTGGCAGCTCCATAGTCAGAAACGTGGCATTAGAGACACCAGCGGCCATAGTCCTATGCATTCCAGGGGCCAGAGCGGGCGACATAGAATCCTATTTAAAACTGCTGGCTAAGGATAAACGTAAATATGGTAAAATAGTTATTCACGTCGGCGTTAATGACACCCGGTTACGCCAATCGGAGGTCACTAAAATTAATGTTGCATCGGTGTGTAATTTTGCCAAAACAATGTCGGACTCCGTAGTTTTCTCTGGACCCCTGCCAAATCTGACCAGCGATGACATGTTTAGCCGCATGTCGTCCTACAATCGCTGGTTGTCTAGATGGTGTCCAGCAAACAACGTGGGCTACATAGATAATTGGCAATCTTTCTGGAGAAAACCTGGTCTGATGAGGAGAGACGGCATCCATCCCACTTTGGAAGGAGCAGCTCTCATTTCTAGAAATATGGATGAATTTATTTGCCACCCTAAAACATGACAACCCAGGGCTCAGACCAGGATGCAGAGTTGTAGTCTGACACACTTCTCTGCAGCTTCCCATCTGCTGCTACCCACCCAATCGATTAACACAAAAGGAGCAAATCCTCTTGTGCAAAAAGAAATTATTAAAACAAAAACTTTAACTATTAAATGTGGTTTGCTGAATGTCAGATCTCTCCTTTCGAAGTCTCTGTTAGTGAATGAGTTGATTTGTGATCATCATATTGATATATTTTGTCTTACAGAAACCTGGCTGCAGCAGGAGGATCATGTTAGCATTAATGAAGCAACTCCCTCTGACTGTTTAAATGTTCACGTTCCTCGAACCACAGGCAGAGGAGGAGGAGTGGCAGCTATCTTCAGATCAGGGTTACTCATCAGTCCCAGACCCAAGATTAGTTTGAGCTCTTTTGAATATCTGATTCTCAGTTTTTCCCACGCAAAGTGGAAATCCCAGAAACCTCTTGTGTTTGTTGTAGTTAGTGCTGAGTACAGATAAAGTCATTGTAGTGGGTGACTTTAATATTCATGTAGATGTTGAAAATGACAGCCTGAATATGAACTTTAATTCTATATTGGACTCTATTGGATTTTCTCAGAGTGTTCACAGACCGACTCACTGCCTTAATCACACCCTTGATCTTGTGCTGACTTATGGCATTGAGAGTGAACAGTTAACAGTGTTCCCTCATAACTCTGTCTTATCTGACCATTTTCTGATAACCTTTGAGTTTACATTACTTGACTATACAGTTTCTGAGAAGAAATTTACGTATAGAAGGTGTCTATCAGAGGATGCTGTAACCAGATTTGAAGAATTAATTCCACCATCCTTTTCTTCACTGCCATGTGCAGATATGACAGAGGACGACTACCTAAACTTTACTCCAGCAGCACTTGACTCTCTTGTTGACAGCACTATAGTTTCAATGCGTACAGCACTGGACAATGTTGCCCCTCTGAAAAGGAAGGTAATCAGTCAGAAGAGGTTGGCTCCTTGGTATAATTCACAGCTGCGTGCTTTAAAGCAGACTGCAAGAAAGCTGGAGAGACAGTGGCGTTCCTCTAATTTAGAAGAGTCTCAGTTAGTCTGGAAAGATAGTTTAACAATGTATAAGAAAGCCTTTCGTAAAGCTAGAACTGCTTATTATTCATCATTGATAGAAGAGAATAAGAATAATCCCAGGTTTCTTTTCAGCACTGTAGCCAGTCTGACTAAGAGTCCGTGCTCTGCTGAGCCAGTTATTCCTTTAACTCTCAGCATTGATGATTTCATGAGCTTCTTCATCAATAAAATTGTTTCTATCAGAGAGAAGATTGATGGAGTCCTTCCCACTATTATTAGTGATATATCATCAAGTACAGCAGCTTTAGAAGTATCTTTAGAACCTGATTTGTATTCAGACGGCTTCTGCCCAGTTGATCTCTCTGATCTAACGACAGCAATAGTCTCTTCTAAACCATCAACTTGTGTTTTAGACCCAATCCCAACCAGACTGTTCAAGGAGGTTTTCCCATTAATTGACACTTCCATATTGGATTTGATCAATATGTCTTTATTGACAGGATATGTACCTCAGACTTTTAAAGTTGCTGTAATTAAACCTTTACTTAAAAAACCTACTCTTGATTCAGAAGTGTTGGCTCATTATAGACCTATATCCAATCTCCCTTTTATGTCTAAAGTTCTTGAAAAAATAGTTGCAGCTCAGCTTTGTGATCATTTACACAGAAATAATCTGTTTGAAGAGTTTCAGTCAGGATTCAGAGTGCATCATAGCACAGAAACAGCACTGGTGAAAGTTACCAATGATCTCCTCTTAGCCTCTGATAGCGGACTTGTGTCTGTGCTTGTCCTGTTGGATCTCAGTGCTGCATTTGACACGGTCGATCACAGTATCTTATTACACAGACTTGAACATGTTATTGGGATTAAAGGAACTGCATTAGGCTGGTTTAAGTCATATTTATCTGATAGATTTCAGTTTGTTCTTGTAAATGAAGAATCTTCCTCACACACCAGAGTAAGTCATGGAGTTCCCCAGGGTTCTGTGCTTGGACCGATTCTTTTCACTTTATACATGCTTCCATTAGGTAACATTATTAGAGAGCATGGCATAAATTTCCATTGCTATGCTGATGATACTCAGCTGTACTTATCTATAAAACCAGATGAACCCAATAGGTTGGTCAGACTACAAGCATGTATTAAAGACATAAAGACCTGGATGACTCAGAACTGTCTGCTGCTAAAATCAGACAAAACTGAAGTCGTTATCTTTGGACCTGAGCGTTTCAGGGAGAAATTGTCTAGCTATATAGTTACTCTAGATCAGGGGTCTTCAACGTTTTTCAGGCCAGGGACCCCCAAACTGATGGAGAGTTGGAGCAGGGACCCCCCTACTATTTATATGGCATACAATTGTGTTTTAGATTTAACGGGGCCTAGTGCCGTGTATAAACATAGCTACTCTGTTATTGTACATTCAATACTAAGCTATTCAAATAATACACAGGTTAATATATTCATATTTTTATTTTAAACATGTGCAAGGTACAAGGTGGCCGTGCCACTACCATTTATAAACATCTTGCATACAACACTGAGCTATTCAAATAATCCACAGATTTTAACTTTAAACATGCATGTAGATGGGACAATCAATCCTCAAACCATCTGTGGATGGCACACGTTTGCACACAATTTATGAGAAAAAACTGTTTGAAAAAATTTTTATTTATTTTTTTTAAAATCGTCTAATCAACCAAAGATTTCGCGACCCCCCTGCAGTACCTCCGTGGACCCCCTGGGGGTCGCGGACCCCCTGTTGAAGACCTCTGCTCTAGATGGTATTTCCTTGGCTTCTAGTTCTACAGTGAGGAACCTTGGAGTTATTTTTGACCAGAATTTATCATTTGACTCGCATATAAAACAGGTTTCGACTGCCTTTTTTCACCTTCGTAATATTGTTAAAATCAGGAACATCTTGTCTCAGTGATGCAGAAAAACTAATTCATGCATTTGTTACTTTAAGATTGGACTACTGTAATTCTTTATTATTGGGCTGTCCCACATATTCTCTGAAAAGCCTTCAGCTGATCCAAAATGCTGCAGCCAGAGTTCTGACGAGAACTAACAGGAGAGATCATATTCCTCCAGTTTTAGCTTCTCTTCATTGGCTCCCTGTTAGATTCAGAATAGAATTTAAGATTCTTCTCCTTACATATAAAGCTCTTAATGACCGAGCTCCATCATATCTTAAAGATCTCATTGTAAGACATTTTCCTAACAGAGCACTTCGTTCCCAAACTGCAGGTTTACTTGAGGTTCCCAGAGTTTCTAAAAGTAGAACGGGAGGCAGAGCCTTCAGTTATCAGGCCCCTCTCTAGTGGAATAAGCTGCCAGTAAATGTCCGGGAAGCAGACACTCTTTCCACTTTTAAGACCAGGCTTAAAACTTTCCTTTTTGATAAAGCTTATAGTTAGGGATGGCTCAGGTGATCCTGAAACATCCCATAGTTAAGCCGCTATAGGCCTAGACTGCTGGGGGGCCTCATCTGACACACCTTTCCTCACTTTACTCTCTTTATGTATATGTGATATTATTGTGGTCATTAACTCGTGTTTCCCTGTTCCAACAGATATCCTTTGAATGGTGTTACAGTGCCGCCGCCGCGGCAGCCCCCTCCCCCCCTTTCTGTCTTCTCAAACCCCAGCTGGTGGAGGCGGATGGCCACCCTTCCTGGTTCTGGTTCTGCCAGAGGTTTCTTCCTGTTAAAAGGGAGTCGTTTCTCTCCACAGTCGCCTCAGGCACGCTCAGGCCGGGAGATTGGACCGAAAAACAAAAAGTTTTCAGTGCAGTCTGTTGGTTTTCTTAGCTAGGAAATTGTTTTTGAATTGGCTCTATATGAACGAATTGGATTATTTTATGAATTATGATTATTATTAATTAATTGAATTCCAATTGGCTTGAATTGGACTTACTATCTAAGTGCCTTGAGATGACATTTGTTGTATTTGGCGCTATATAAATAAAAATGAATTGAATTGAATAAATGCATCTTATAAAAGTCCAGCATTGAAAATCAATTTAACTCTGACAGAGTGTAAGCATATAACAGCCTGTAAGATGAGACACAGCACAGAGAACATTAAAATGTCGTTTTTGCTGCTTTTTGTTTTTAACAAACAAGGAACTGTTGTCAGGAGTTTAAATCCAAAAACCCTGTTGGTTGTGCAGCAGACGTTATTATCTGATGCTTTTCCGTGTCTTTTTTTATAACGTGCTGTAATGTTCAATAAAAGACCAGGAAGTAAGAATGAGATGTGACAGAGTAAAGAATCTGATCTAACTGGTGTTGTTTACTTTTACTTCATATGAAGGCTGCACCCATGAATCATCCTTAATGAAGATATTTCAAATGCTTTTGTGTGGGAGTCAGTTTTTCTTCCCTCCACTAAACGGTGTCGAACACAAACACGAGAATATCAAACAGCATTAATTGTTTCTAATCTTCTTCTGCTCTGACAGACTTTACATAACCTGCACCGAACTGCTGAGGAGGAATACTGTGAATAAGCCACAACTTGAGACAGAATAAAATCAACAAAAGTCTTTAAAAACAAATGTTGGTCAACAATTCAGGTTTTGTCTTCATTCTGCAACATTTGAAAATAAAGAGGTTAAATCATGTAAGTCTCTTTGGATAGAAGCTGTACAAGATCAGTCATTAAGGTCATGGCAGTCCTAAGTTTTTGTCCTAAGAATTTGGATTCTGTCCAAGTTCATGAAGATGTTTCACCTCTGAAAGTTTCCTTCGTTCTGTCTGATTGGTGCAGAGTTTCAGGTGATACCATCCATCATACCTCAGAGGACATTGTTGGGTGTTTTCTATCACCCAAATTAAAGAATGACAGCAAATGTGTTTTTCTCTATAAACGCCAACATGACTGCAGTCATTA